>NW_015645522.1:246706-250857 GCF_001515625.1 Sinocyclocheilus rhinocerous
ACACTCACTCACTCACTCACACACACACACACACACACACACACAATGAGGACCGATGTGTTCAATGAAAAGGCATTTAGTGAGTGTATGTCAATAAATTGGCATTATAAACTCCATTACCACAAATAAAAGTGTGTGTGTGTGTGTGTGTGTGTGAACTGCTGATGCCAGCTCTGATCCTCTCACTCACTCACTCACTCACTCACACACACACACACACACACACACACATACATGGTTTGTGTGTTTCTGAAGGCTGTATGTAAATGCGGTCTGCTGTGCTGGCATCAGTGCGTCTCCGGAGAGAGACAGATTCATATTTATGTGTCCCTCACCTGCTTTGTGTTAAGTGTTATTCACCAGAGAGCGTTTATATTCTGACAGCAGCCGCCTGTGAGCGTCAAGAGCCTGAATCTGAGCTTGTGTGTGTGAGACGGGGTGAATCTCACAAAGACTCATCTGTGTCACATTTCACCCTAAATCAAAGAAATAAATATATAGTTTGCATGAAACAAAATGATGTGATGATATCATCAGATATTAAATAATAAGGCATTCTGGATTGTTGCTTACAGAAATACAGTAAACGCTCTCTTCTCCACAGATTGAGACTATCGGCGATGCGTACTGCGTGGCAGGCGGGCTCCACAGGAAGATTGACAGCCACGCTAAGCCAATCGCGCTCATGGCGCTGAAGATGATGGAGCTGTCGGAAGAAGTGCTGACGCCCGACGGGAAGCCAATCAAGGTGAGTAAGAGGTTTTGTTTGGAACTACTGTACTATTTTTTGCAGTATAGCGTGCAATTTTCCATTAAAATGCCTACTGCTACTTATTTACGATATAATATTTGCAAAAATGTGCAGTGTAATGCCAGCTCACTCTGGGTGGGATACTGTATCCCATAATGCAAAGCACTTGACTTGATCTTTCTTTTTGACTTCTTTCTTGACTGATTATTTTATGAAACAGCCAAAATTTAGGCATTATATTGTATTAAAATAGTATTAAAATTGCAAATGTAAATATATTAAAAATATATATATAAAGAATATATTAATAAGAAAATTGTAAAAATAAAATAAATGAATAAATTCATATTAAATAAATAATTATATTTTAAAAATCGAAAATAAATACATATTAAATAAATATATGAAAATATATGAAATTATATGTAAAATTTCTGATGACTGCACACCACTTGCTAAATTAAACATAACGATGAGCGGTCATGTGATCAAAATGTAACAGATCTGGTGTGGATTCAGGGATTTGAATCCCATTCAAACACAACCTGCAAGATGCGTTTGTCTGTAGCTTTTGTTCATCATGTGTTGATGGCGGAGCGGCGGTTTAATGTTGCTCGCAGCGAGACACTCGTGTGTGGGGTTGTGTTAAGGATCTTGTGTTTAACAGCTCCATCGACAGCACTGGACTCACCGTAGAGACGGGAGTGAGAGCGTGGACTCTGGTCGCCATGGAGACGGCGGAACACTCCAAGTGCTTGCAGCTAATTGATTGTTAGATTGTTGCTGTTTTCTCCCATTTAGAGGGAGTCAACGAGCCAATCGCTGCATCTGAGAGGCTCGGGCATGTGTATGTGTGTGTGTGTGTGTGTGTGTGTGTGTGTGTTCAGAAGTGTCTCTGAGCATGTTGTCAAGTCTTTATTGAAATGCCTGCAGCAATGATTGTTTGTTTAGTAAAACTGAATGATTGTGGAATATGACTGCAAATGAAATGTAAATTAAGTCTCTGTGTGTGTATAAAGTAAAACTAAAACCACAGAAAAAAAGCTACTTGAAGCAAAAACATGAACTGAAATGAAATATGAAAACATTTGTATGTTTTATTTTAGCTACACTGAAAAAAAAAAATTGGCATAGGATTTACTTTGAAATAATTTTACTTAGACATGGTTAGTAAACGTTACAAATAAATAAAAAATTTTACTTTAACTTGAAATACTAAAAATACGTAATAAATACATTTTATAAAAACTATATAGAACAACAACAACAAAAAACTTAGAAAATTCAATTCAATTCAAGTTTATTTGTATAGCGCTTTTCACAATACAAATCATTGCAAAGCAACTTTACAGCAAATTAAGTTTCTACAATATTTAGTGGTAGCTTATCAGTGGTGACTGTCAGTTAATGTACATATGGCAGAAATGTACAGAAAAATCTAACACAACTTTTTCTAAAATTTTAGACATAAAAGGAAGATTTGAGATGGGTCTGTAATTTGCCAGTTCACTAGGATCTAGTTGTGGTTTCTTAATAAGAGGCTTAATAACCGCCAGCAAAATATATCTAATTCAAAATAAAACGACTAAAACAAAATAAATTAAAACTAATTAATACAAATTTATAAAAAGTATTTAGACTTTTTAAAAAATTGACAGAAACAACAAAAAATTTAAAAAGAAAATGAAAAAAGAAAATCGCCTTCACAATAAGTAAAACTAAATAAATTAAAATTAATTAATAAAAATGAATACAAACTACTACTAACTAATAGAAATCACAGAAACAATAAAAAACAAAAATTTAAGTGAAAACTGAAAATATAAACATAAAATCTGATTAAAAGTAAATAACTAAAACTAAATGAACTAAAACTACTAAATACAAATGATTAGAAACTATATAGACATATTTTTTTTTAAAAACTAGTAAAAATGACAAAAACTACAAAATTACTAAACTGTTAAAATGAAAGTAAAAATACAGAAAATATAAAAATAAAACCTAATTCAAAATATTAAGGAAAACTACAATAGTACATAGGGCTGGGTATCGAGTTCGATAATTTTTAGGCACCGACCGAAATGCCTCGATACCATCGAGTATCGAAAAGCGTCTCGTCGTTCGGTACCAAATTTCGATACCTAAGGGGTTAATCTCATCAGCGTCAGTGAGCCAATAAGCCTGCAGCACTAACCGGTGTGTTCGACTAGAAGAGGTGCGCAGATCAATCAGTGTTTGACATCCGCGAGAGTGATTCGAAAGCGCACGGAGCAGTCTGCTCTCTTTAGCTCTCGTGGTACTGTACACCGGTTACACTCAGAGATGTGGCGCACACGTGAGGCTGTAGTGCGAATGCGTCCCAGCCCCCATAGATGTAAGGCTACATTTACACTGGTGCGTTTGTTTTAAAATGAAAACGATCCTCTTCGTACTGGCGTTTCCACTGCGTTTCAAGCCGGCTTTCCACTATATCCGACAAACGACAAGCGACAGAACGGTCATTCATTTCCAATGGAGAGTAGCGCGGGAGCTGCGTGGAGTTCCGATCATATGCAGATGTCCGTGTTGGTTACATTTTGTTCCTTTGTGCAGTGGCTCAGGAGATGAGTCTTTGAGTTTGTATAAACATCAACAAGCTGAAAAATAAAACCAAAGTTAATTTTTTTAGATAATGTAATCTTGTTAAAATTGATTTCATAAAATTGGTATCGAAAAAAGTATCGTTCAGGAACCGGTATCGAAGTCAAGGTATCGGTATCGATATCGAAAATTTTTGAACGATACTAACAGTACATCAGTGACAGTAAAATAACACAGGCGCACACTGTAGTCTAGTAGTCTAGTATGTTGTGTGATTGACAGCACTGTCAGCGTGACAACAAGGCCATGAATAATATCAGGGTCGTTGCCGTGGGCGACCGTGCATCATCATTAAATGTGTGTGTATATTTGTGGACTCTCCGTGACACGAGAGCGGCAGTAATAAGATGCCCTTTCCATAACACCGCTGTTTATGAGCAGTTCGGTTCAGATCACGTAACAGTGATCCCCACCTCTGTGCTGCTTACAGCTGTGTGTGTGATTCTCGTGTCTAAAGCCACGATTGAGTCACTCAAGGAACAGTTTATCCAAAAAGGAAAAATTGCTGAACATTTACTTACCCTCGGGCCATCCGAGATGCAGATGAGCTTGTTTCTTCATCAGATTTGGAGAAATGAAGCATTACATCACTTGCTCAGCAATGGATGCTCTGCAGTGAATGGGTGCCGTCAGAATGAGAGTCCAAACAGCTGATAAAAACATCACAATAATCCACAAGTAATCCACACCACTCCAGTCCATCAGTTAATGTCTGGAGAAGACAAAAGCTGAAACTAATCCAGCATTAAGACGTTTT
>NW_015645522.1:250898-255227 GCF_001515625.1 Sinocyclocheilus rhinocerous
GAGTCCAAACAGCTGATAAAAACATCACAATAATCCACAAGTAATCCACAGCACTCCAGTCCATCAGTTAACATCTAGAGAAGACAAAAGCTGCGTGTTTGTAAGAAACAAATACATCATTAAGACGTTTTGAACTAAAATCTGAGTGCATAATCCATAATGACGCTTCCTCTGGTGAAAAAGTGGTCTGGTCTGAATCAGGAGAGAAATCTGCACAGATCAAGCACCGTTTACAAGCCAAAACAGCTCTAAACAAAATATGAGAGGGGATTTTGATGTGAGAGACAACAGAACATTTTCGCTGGAGGAAGCGTTATGGATTATGGACTTCTATTTTAGTTGGAATCAACGGTTTGAAGTAAAAACATCTTGATGGATTTGTTTCTTTTGGCTTCTCAAGACATTAACTGATGGACTGGAGAGGTGTGGATTACTTGTGGATTATTGTGATGTTTTTATCAGCTGTTTGGACTCTCATTCTGACGGCACCCATTCACTGCAGAGGATCCATTGCTGAGCAAGTGATGCAATGCTACATTTCTCCAAATCTGATGAAGAAAAATATACATCTACATCTTGGAGGGCCTGAGAGTGAGTAAATCTTCAGCAAATTGTCATTTTTGGGTAAACTATTCCAACAATAACCTAACCTAACATTTCCATTGACATTAGATCCGTTAGATCATGGCGATTAAGCAGATAAGACGTGTGATCTGTTCTGCTCTGCCCTGAGTTTGATTGACAGCTGTCAGTCACAGACGCTGCTGCCCTCGTGAATTCTTTTTCAGCACTCGTTGTGTGTGTTTCTTGCACTCTTTACAGTATTAGCTCTTCTCTAGAGTTGCTATGGTGATGCTAGTGTGCGTGTGGTTGGTTAGCTAGTCTCAGATGCACATATTAGCTCTCTTACAAACCTTGATAGGATTTTAAGACATCGGAGGCACAAAAGCTGTTTGAAAAGAGATGCTGCGAAATGATTCCGCCTCATAAGATATCTTGTTTTAGCAATTAGGCAATCCCAGAATGCACTGCGGCAAATGAAAGAATGCATGTAATTCCAATAGAGATGTTGCAAAGCTAACTAATACTGTAATATGCACAAATTCTACATACAATACATGAATATTGGTTAAAATATTTCCATTTTAATTGCATTGAAAGGTAGCCAGTTCACTAGGATTTGGAAAAGAGCTTGTGTTGAGAGAAATTTGGACTATGTATATCATTCAGTACTGAGAAATATTGATAAAATAAAACACCTTTTACCCAATATTCATTATTACACTGGAAAAAAGATTTTTGCTTCTTGTTCCGTTAATTACAATGAGCTAAAGCAACAGTTGCTGAACATTTTATCAACTTAATTTCATTGTGTTCACTTAAATATGTCAAATTGTAGTTTACTTAAATAATTTGTGTTGTTGGGACTACATTAATTTTTGTTGCATGTACTGAAACTTCATGGGTGGACTTTTAGCTCCCAGCATGCTTTGCATAGGACAGATTTGGGAGAATAAATGTTTAATTTAAGTGCTGTTTTATGTGTTTCTGAGCCAAGGCAAAGACTTGTTAACATATAAAGTTCATTTATGTTGGTGTTGAGTTTGGCTGGTTTGGTTGTAGGATGGTTTAACGATGACTATAGTGTTTCTGGTTTTGTTTAGTGAACATACACTTTAGTGAAAAAAATAACACAGTAGCTTTGTAAATATCACAATAATTAAAATCTCTGAACATCACTGAAGTGATTGAGTTCAAATTAATGCCTAAAATAAATGCCTCCAAATAGTTAATTTTGTCTAAAAATTGCATTGGTTATTAATTAATAAATTTATTTTAAAAAATATAATAATATATATATAAATATATATACTTAATGTAATTTTTAAAAAATATAATTTTTTTTATTTAATTTTACTTTTTATTTAGTTATGTGGATTTTACTTAATTCCATGTGTGACATTTACTTGAAAGATCTGAGTGTAAAACATGCAAAAGAAAAACACATTTACATGTTAGGAAATGTAAAATATTAAATAATTATTCAAATACTATTTTTAATTTAAAAGTACAATTTTATTATTTTAAAATTGTAATATATTTTTTGCCTTGATTTTTTATAGTTTAAAAACAAAACGATTGTATTATTATTATATAAGGGTGTGTCTGTATATATTTGTTTATTTTTACTTATCTAATCTTACTTATATTAGAAACATCTGCAAAACAAAAAAATGAGTAAATTCCACTTGTTTTTTTTTTCAGTGTAGTTCAGAAACCATCTGACAGTCGAGTTTCCTCTGTGATTTACACTGTATGTTGCTCATTGCTGCGAATTCTTCTCAACTGAAGAGTTTTGCGAGACTGTTTTTCCTGTTTATTACTGTGAAGCGATCTCTACTGTATAAAGCGCTGCATGAATAATCTCTTCTGTCTGTGTAGCTGAGGATCGGGATCCACTCGGGCTCAGTGCTGGCTGGAGTCGTCGGTGTGAAGATGCCGCGCTACTGTCTGTTTGGAAACAACGTCACGCTGGCCAGCAAGTTTGAGTCGGGCAGTCACCCACGCTGCATCAACGTCAGCCCTACTACATACCAGTGAGAGAACACACACACACACACACACACACACCAGCCAGTGTTTCTCAGCTGATGTATAACTCTGCTGCAGTGGAGACAGTCACAACTGTTTCTATGGCAACCTGCTTCAGTCGAGATCGTCAAGGACGATACTCTGCAGTCAAGTGCAGCTCTGAAGATCTGCTCTCACACACACACACACACACGCACTCACGTTTCAAAATGCAGCAGCGAGCACCTGTGTTTGTAGACATCCACAAACACTCCACATGAACAATCATGCACAGGCAAACTGACACACATGTGCACAATTAAACACACACACAGTATGAATAATCAAGCACACATATATATGCCTACACACACGTGTGCACAAGTATATGCATATAAGCACACATTTACATGTCTAAATGGATACACTCTATAGACATCTATTGTTTTTATATGCATCTCATTATAAATACTACAGATGAGATTTTCAGGGGTTTGTGAATTGTTGAATAGCTTTAATATTTAAATCATAAAAGTGTTGAATTACAGTAAATTAAATAGGACTACACAATAAATAGAAATAAAATCTAAATGACGATGTGGCTTCATTCAGTCCATCATTGCATTTCACTTATAACATGCGTTTGGAAACACGGCAGGCACCAGGATCACTTTATTTTTCACATTTGTATTATTTCCAATATTTTTGGGGACGTTCATTTTTACGATGTTACCAGATTTGTGACCAGAACCAGACTTTAATTTCTCATTGCAGTTTTCTACTAAAACCAACACTTGTTGAGTGTATGTTATCTAATATGATCAAATATTATTTTTTATTATAATTATATTTTTAAATTAAATTATATATAAATTATAATCATATTTTGTCTTGATTTTATAGTTAGAAGTATAATAAAATAATATAAAAAAATTTTTATAATAAGAACACATTTGAATGAATTATTGAAATATTGACTTGAAATACACTTAAACAATTTATTATAATTATTTAATAAAATATTTTGTCTCGATTTTTATTGTTAAATATATTATACAATATATAAATGATATAAAACTATTATTATTAGTAATAATAATATATGCTTTATTGAATTATTGAAATACTAACTTAAAATATACTTCAAGAAGATATTTTACGTCAAATGGGTTTAGCTGACAAAAAAAGTTTGGGAATCCTGCTAAATATATATATTTTTTACTTTAACGTACAAATGTATAATTATAAAACCTAATTTTGCCTTGATTTTTATAGTTAAAAGTATTATAAAATCATTATCATAATAATATAAAACAATTAAAAAAACTATTTTGTTATATAATTATAATTATGCACTAATTATGCAACAGAAAACGTATTGCATTTTTAGAATTAAAAAAAAACTTTATTTATTTAATTTTAGTGCTGTCAAACAATTAATCGCGATTAATCGCATACAAAATAAAAGTTTTTGTTTGCATAATATGTGTGTGTTCTGTGTATATTTATTATGTATATATAAATACACACACATACAGCATATATTTGGAAAATATTTACATGTATTTACAGGTCTATATTTATATTCATATTTATATTATAAATAATTATATTTAATATATAAACATAACATATTTTTCTGAAATATATACATGCATATGTGTGTATTTATATATACATCAAAATATATATATACAGTACACACATATATTATGTAAAGAAAAACTTTTATTTTGGATGCGATTAATCGTTTGACAG
>NW_015645522.1:255454-260517 GCF_001515625.1 Sinocyclocheilus rhinocerous
AACACATTTGAATGAATTATTGAAATATTGACTTGAAATACACTTAAACAATTTATTATAATTATTTAATAAAATATTTTGTCTCGATTTTTATTGTTAAATATATTATACAATATATAAATGATATAAAACTATTATTATTAGTAATAATAATATATGCTTTATTGAATTATTGAAATACTAACTTAAAATATACTTCAAGAAGATATTTTACGTCAAATGGGTTTAGCTGACAAAAAAAGTTTGGGAATCCTGCTAAATATATATATTTTTTACTTTAACGTACAAATGTATAATTATAAAACCTAATTTTGCCTTGATTTTTATAGTTAAAAGTATTATAAAATCATTATCATAATAATATAAAACAATTAAAAAAACTATTTTGTTATATAATTATAATTATGCACTAATTATGCAACAGAAAACGTATTGCATTTTTAGAATTAAAAAAATACTTTATTTATTTAATTTTAGTGCTGTCAAACAATTAATCGCGATTAATCGCATACAAAAAAAATAAAAGTGTTTGCATAATATGTGTGTGTTCTGTGTATATTTATTATGTATATATAAATACACACACATACAGCATATATTTGGAAAATATTTACATGTATTTACAGGTCTATATTTATATTCATATTTATATTATATATAAATATATTTAATATATAAACATATTTTCTGAAATATATACATGCATTTGTGTGTATTTATATATACATAATTAATATACACAGTACACATACATACTGTATATTATGTTAACAAAAACTTTTATTTTGGATGCGACTAATCACTATTAATCATTTGACAGCACTACTTAATTTATATTTTGTTTGTTTTTGTCAGAGTGAGGTTTTGTATATTTAATTCTTTTCCATTTGCTTTTCCTCTCAGACTCCTGCGTGACGAGCGCACGTTCACCTTCATCCCTCGCTCCCGGCAGGAGCTTCCCGACAACTTCCCCAAAGAGATCCCGGGAATCTGCTATTTCCTGGAGGCGGGGAAAACCCAGAGCCACGCCCCTCTCACCAGCACTCGCTCCGCCCCCATCCGGAAAGTGTCCTATAACATTGGGACCATGTTTCTACGGGAGACTAGCCTCTGAGACGGCCCCGCCCATTCGCTGTGACATCACGTCCTGTAGACTAGTGTTGCCTGTGGCAACTTGTGGCCCCGCCTCTCGACCGGAGCGTCGCCCCAGAGGCGTGACACGGAGAGGGCGGGGAGGACGGCCCCGCCCCTGGCTCTGCCCTTTAAGGGAGCCATGGATAATTGTGTTCTGAAAAAACAATAAAAACAATTATATATATATATAGATATATATTTAAAATAAAGCCTTCTGCTCAACGGCATAGCCAAACTTTCATGGTGTACACATGCAAATACTACAGACAAACTCATGTAAACACACATTTCTTGCTGCATTGCAGGTAATAGATTTAACATGCATAACTTTGGTGCCTTTACCTCCCATACACATACATGAACACACACACACACACACACACCACAAACATGCTCTGCTATTTTAAACGCCGCCATTAACCACTTCCATCCTTTATGTGGGAAATGTGTGTGAATCCTCTATTAACCATTGTTAGATCCCTTGTGTTTGTGTGTGTGTGTGTGTTCTCTACCATTAACCGCTGTAAGATTGTGTGTATGTGTGTTTGGCCTCCAGTTTGTGTGCAGTATGTGTGTGAATTTGTGTAAAGACTGAGGCTGTTTTCACGCTTCTCACATCTGCGGCATGTTTTTATTTTGGCTCCCATATTCGTAGCAGAAAAGAAACTGCAAGAAAGTTAACACCATTAACTTAAAGGAATAATTGACACAAACATTTAAATTTGCTGAAAATTCATTCACCCTCAGGCAATCCAAGATGTAGATGAGTTTGGATGCTCTGCAGTGAATGGGTGCCGTCAGAATGAGAGTCCAAACAGCTGATAAAAACATCACAATAATCCACAAGTAATCCACACCACTCCAGTCCATCAGTTAATGTCTTGAGAAGACAAAAGCTGCCTGTTACAAATGCGGCTTGTAAACGGTGCTTGATCTGTGCAGATTTCTCTCCTGATTCACACCAGAACCCATTCACTGCAGAGCATCCATTGCTGAGACACTGATGCAATGCATTTCTCCACATCTGATGAAGAAACAAACTCATCCTAATCTTGGATGGCCTGAGGGTGAGTGAATTATCACCAGATTTTTATTTTTGGCTGAACTATTCTTTTAGTCAACATTATAATTTGCAATACAGGTGTTTTTGTTTTTTGTTTTTTTTGAAGCAATGCAAAATGCTGTTTGAAAAAAATATGTCTGTCAGGCTTGATGCAAGTTAAATGCCGTGAAAGGTACACAAATATTGTGTGTTCAGTAAATTTGTACTTAATCTAGATTATAGATTGGGAACTGTGTAGATTAATAATTATTTGTATGCAAATGTGATCGTCATTCAAATATTCATGCAAAACTTTATATTAGTTCTCAATAATCCATTCTCAGTCACCATTTAACAATTCTTACATGATATTGAATGAAAAACTTGTAAATCAGGACTCACTTTTATGCAGCAGAAAACACATGCTGTAGATGGCAGATGTGTGTGTGTGTGTGTGTGTGAATACCGTTTGAGGTCACAGGAAGGTACATGATAATGTCATCATTCATTTCAGTCACATTTGATTCAAGATCACATCCTGGCGTGTTAGTCATTTTTATCAGGATGCCAATAAAATTGATTCATTGAAGTTTTATGGTGTCAGACTGTTATGTTTAGTGCTCTCTTTAAATGGCTGTTTTTCTAAAAATAACGACCCATATGAATATTTATTCAGTGCAACAACACAATTTTTTGTTTTTTTTTTAAGCAATGCAAAATGTTGTTTGAAAAAAATATTTCTGTCAGGCTTGATGCAAGTTAAATGCCGTGAAAGGTACACAAATATTGTGTGTTCAGTAAATTTGTACTTAATCTAGATTATAGATTGGGAACTGTGTAGATTAATAATTATTTGTATGCAAATGTGATCGTCATTCAAATATTCATGCAAAACTTTATATTAGTTCTCAATAATCCATTCTCAGTCACCATTTAACAATTCTTACATGATATTGAATGAAAAACTTGTAAATCAGGACTCACTTTTATGCAGCAGAAAACACATGCTGTAGATGGCAGATGTGTGTGTGTGTGTGTGTGTGAATACCGTTTGAGGTCACAGGAAGGTACATGATAATGTCATCATTCATTTCAGTCACATTTGATTCAAGATCACATCCTGGCGTGTTAGTCATTTTTATCAGGATGCCAATAAAATTGATTCATTGAAGTTTTATGGTGTCAGACTGTTATGTTTAGTGCTCTCTTTAAATGGCTGCTTTTCTAAAAATAACGACCCATATGAATATTTATTCAGTGCAACAACACAATAAGAATTGCCTTTTTCATTAAATGAGAGAATAGAGTTATTATGCTCTGTAAAGAACATAGAGTAGCCTACTGTTCAAGTTTTTAAATTTTAGAATTTTAGGTTTTTCTTTTAGTTTAGAAATTAATAATTTTATTCAGCAAGGATGCATTAAATTGATCAAAGGGGACAGTAAAGACATTTATAATGTTACAAAAGATTTCTGTTTCAAATAAATGCTGTTCTTTTGAACGTTCTGTTCATCTGTGAATCCTGAAAAATAAAATGTATCACATTTTCTACAAAAAAATAAACTCTTTTCAACATTGATAATAATCAGAAATGTAGACTGATTTCTGAAGATCATGTGACACTGAAGACTGGAGTAATGATGCTGAAAATGTAACTTTGATCACAGGAATAAATTACATTTTAAAATATATCCACATAAAAAACAGTTATTTCAAATTCTAATAATATTTCACAATATTACAGTTTTTCTGTATTTTGATCAAATAAATGCAGCCTTGGTGAGCAAAAGTGACGTGACTGGTACAATCCCTTTATCATGCATTACATAATTATTAAACTAATAGGCCAAGTATTTTCTAAATTAACAAATCAACAGTTTATTTTCATATTAAACATCTCAACAGCCACTGAATGAAGGGGTTTGAGTATGAACAATTGTATATTAAGTATAAAATATTAGATAATACATATTTCTTATAAATACATGTATATAAATACTAGAAAAGTATTTTTATGTTTATTTACACATGTACAGACCAGTTGTAAATTGGAACAACTTTAAAGTTGAATTATTACGCAACTTTTAAAATTAAATACAATTTTGAGAATCTTAGCATTAGCATGAACACACACACACCTAGATATCGAAGTGAATTTATTTGATTATTTTAGTTTACATCCAGTGATCTGCTTCTGACAGGAACAAACATCTCTCGTTTGTGTTGATTAGTGGCTTCGTTTGCATGCAGGGTGTTTGGACCGTCACATTAGCCAGATGAGCTGGGTGTGAGTTACAGGACAGAGAGATTTATGTCAGTGTGTGTGGTTAGTTTGCATTTGCAAGACTTTGACGATCTGTGAGATTGTGTTGATAGAGGCCAAGAGGTGAGAAGTGGGAAGTGGGCGTGTCCTGCTGTTACTATAAAATGCTGCTCGATACTGGCCACACACACTAAGGACACGCCCAATCGCAGTAAAGCTTGAGTGGCCACGCCCACTCTGACAGTTAACACTGATTGAGATTGAACAGGAGATTGAAAGCATGTTTGAATAGGGCTGAAAACAGCCTGGTGAAATTTAATATACACTGACTGGGCTTGACTCTATTCATCAGGAATTGGTTGGATGGTGAAAAGTGGATTGCATAGGACTGTGGAAACACGGTAGGAGTGTTTGTGGAAACCTGTCTGAGACAATCATTTCTGCTGTTGGTTTGGACTTGTGTTTGTTTGTAACATATCCATGCTTCCAGAACAAAATGGCTTAACATTTTCCTTTTATTTATATAATACACAAATTATACAGAAAATTATACATTTTATAATACTTATAATTATACGATAAGTTGTATTATAAAATATTAAATTATTTAAAATACTAAAATAT
>NW_015645522.1:260717-265697 GCF_001515625.1 Sinocyclocheilus rhinocerous
ATGATGCTGAAAATGTAACTGATCACAGGAATAAATTACATTTTAAAACATATTCACATAAAAAACAGTTATTTCAAATTCTAATAATATTTCACAATATTACAGTTTTTCTGTATTTTGATCAAATAAATGCAGCCTTGGTGAGCAAAAGTGACGTGACTGGTACAATCCCTTTATCATGCATTACATAATTATTAAACTAATAGGCCAAGTATTTTCTAAATTAACAAATCAACAGTTTATTTTCATATTAAACATCTCAACAGCCACTGAATGAAGGGGTTTGAGTATGAACAATTGTATATTAAGTATAAAATATTAGATAATACATATTTCTTATAAATACATGTATATAAATACTAGAAAAGTATTTTTATGTTTATTTACACATGTACAGACCAGTTGTAAATTGGAACAACTTTAAAGTTGAATTATTACGCAACTTTTAAAATTAAATACAATTTTGAGAATCTTAGCATTAGCATGAACACACACACACCTAGATATCGAAGTGAATTTATTTGATTATTTTAGTTTACATCCAGTGATCTGCTTCTGACAGGAACAAACATCTCTCGTTTGTGTTGATTAGTGGCTTCGTTTGCATGCAGGGTGTTTGGACCGTCACATTAGCCAGATGAGCTGGGAGTGAGTTACAGGACAGAGAGATTTATGTCAGTGTGTGTGGTTAGTTTGCATTTGCAAGACTTTGACGATCTGTGAGATTGTGTTGATAGAGGCCAAGAGGTGAGAAGTGGGAAGTGGGCGTGTCCTGCTGTTACTATAAAATGCTGCTCGATACTGGCCACACCCACTCAGGACACGCCCAATCGCAGTAAAGCTTGAGTGGCCACGCCCACTCTGACAGTTAACACTGATTGAGATTGAACAGGAGATTGAAAGCATGTTTGAATAGGGCTGAAAACAGCCTGGTGAAATTTAATATACACTGACTGGGCTTGACTCTATTCATCAGGAATTGGTTGGATGGTGAAAAGTGGATTGCATAGGACTGTGGAAACACGGTAGGAGTGTTTGTGGAAACCTGTCTGAGACAATCATTTCTGCTGTTGGTTTGGACTTGTGTTTGTTTGTAACATATCCATGCTTCCAGAACAAAATGGCTTAACATTTTCCTTTTATTTATATAATACACAAATTATACAGAAAATTATACATTTTATAATACTTATAATTATACGATAAGTTGTATTATAAAATATTAAATTATTTAAAATACTAAAATATGATAATATACTAATTTCTAATATAAAAATGACATATTCTAGAATATTTAGAATTACTTGAATAATATTTAGAATTAGTTTAAATGATTTCAAGTACTTAACATTAAAAACACTATAATACTGCTTTTAGAAACAATTAAAAATGAATAAAAAAAATTTAATGTTTATAATACAAGTGTGTGTGTGTGTGTGTAAAATGTATATAATATACAAAAATTATATCAAATATTATATGTTTATAATATACTATTTATCATTTTAAATAATTTTATAATACAAAATAATTTTGAAACTTATATTTATATTTCACATATAGTATATATACTACTATAAGTATTTTATAATACAGTCAGATTTTCTACAAATATAATATAAAAATAAAATAATAATTTATATATTCAAATTATATAGCAAATTATGTATTTTAATATTTATCATTTTAGATCATATTATACAAATGATTTAAAATATTTAAAATGCTCAACTAAAATATATTATTTTTTTAAATCATATATTCTAGTTTCAATAAATGGATTATAATTGCATAAATTGAATTTTAAAATGTAACTTTTTAATTGTCTTCTAAGTACTTTTTTTCTACTTTTATAGTGTTGAAATATTACATTTGCCAGAATATGTGTATTCAAAAAGTTTTATTTTAGGGGTGAAGTTATACATTTAGTTAACTTTGTTTGAAAATAATATAATAATAAAACCCTGTAAACATATATGATGTATGCAGGGTTTGAAATTAACACCCGACAACCCGCCAAATGTGGGTAAAAATCAGCTGTGGCGGGTACCGCTGTCAAATCACTAGCCAATTTGGCGGGGTACGTGACAAAATACTATAGAACCCATTCCTACACTGGATGTGGCGCAGCACAGCACGACAAATCCCCGACAGTAAACTGATGCCTCGTTCTATTTATGACGTAGGCCTACTGTTTGACAAAGTACAAATGATTTGCAATGGTCACTTTGTCGCATCCAGTGTGGACAGCCTCAAGCTGTTGGCTTACCTCTGGCCTTTTTTTCATAATTTATTTGTTTAATTTTTTTGGCTAGTAGAAATTATGAATGGCTGGTAACTTAATTTAGTAGCCAAATTGGCTGGTGAGTGAAAAAGTTAATTTCAA
The DNA here is from genome assembly GCF_001515625.1 of Sinocyclocheilus rhinocerous. Taxonomy (NCBI): domain Eukaryota; kingdom Metazoa; phylum Chordata; class Actinopteri; order Cypriniformes; family Cyprinidae; genus Sinocyclocheilus; species Sinocyclocheilus rhinocerous. Next base: position 263,104 of record NW_015645522.1, read on the forward strand.
ACCCTGGATGTATGTCATTTATGACATGACAGTGGTTTCACAGTAGTTCACACTTGAGTTTCAGAGACATACTGCGTTTAGACCGTTCTGTGTTCTAGAACAGTCTGGCATGTTCTGGGATAGAATAAATTGATTACAACCGTATTCCTCTTCCTGAAACATCCCATAATAGCATTACTAAGGTAATCAGCTCATTACTCATTCATTCTGACATCATCACATTCAGCCAATCGAATTAAGCGCATAATTAGAGCACGGCAGATGAAGGGCCGTGTGTTTGAGCTGCTGATTGAACGAGCGCTGTGTGTCTGTTTGCGTAATACTCGCATTTATGATTTATATCATGAGAAATTAAGTTCCTGCTGCTGTCAGCTAACCACTGAAATCTACTCAAAGCTTTACTTTTTTCTGAGGAGACCATGAGTGAAGTTTCCCAGTGCAAGAGTCAGATGCAAGATGCTACAATGTTGCTAAGGTGTTCTGAGTGGTTTTAAGCACGTTGCTATGTGGTTGCTAGGGTGTTCTGGTGTAAGTTATGCACAAGTTTAATACTTACAGGAATATACGTTAGGTCAAACCACTAACCCTCAGTTTTAATGGTAAAAGACTCATGTGCCCTCTAGAAGCTTGCGTTCTGCAAGTGAACGTCGTATATTTACTGCTTGTTTTATTTAAAAAAAAAACTAACACTAGCTTTCTAATCTTTTCGTATTCTATCTATTTGTTTTCTTTTTATTTATAATACAATTAACAAAAGCAAAAAAGGCCTCTAACACTAGCTTGCTCTATTCTTTTTCTATTCTATCCGTTTTCTTTTTATTTATTATATAATAATAAAAAAAAACTTGCTACGTGCACTGCGTTAAGCTAACTGAGACTTGTTATAGCACTTGCATATCATTACTCTTTTGTCGATTTTGATTGCTTCTATTGTCCTCATTTGTAAGTCACTTTGGATAAAAGCGTATGCTACATGATTAAATGTAAATGTAAAAGTGTTAATTAGTTAATGGTAAGTTATATGGTGGAAAAACTGTACTAGATGTACTGGGACATTTCATGTTATTTAAAATATGAAGTAAAATATGGTTATGTACAGTTTAATAATATTTTTTGATTTATATATATATGAAAATTATAATTAAAAAAATAATAATTTGTATTATAGAAATTAAATTACTGAAATATTGCTTTTAAAATCATGTATTATGAAAACTTAGTAAAAAAAAAAAAATAATAATAATAATAGAAAAATATCTATAGGTCAAAGACGAGACGTCACCATTTTGGTGTCTACATCAAATTAAGTTTACAAAAGTAATTTTATATACATAAAAAGACATGTTAAATGCAAGTTAAGAGTCTGCTTTCATATTTCAAATAACTTTGTTGAAAATAAAACGTCAAAATATGGGGGAAATAATGTTCCAAAGTGTAAAATTGTCATTCACATCTTTAAATAAACATATAAAATACCAAGTAAAAAAATACATTTGTTGTCTTGGCATTTTCAAGTGTTGGCTGTATTATATTAAAAGGAATGTCTTATTGTTTTTTCAAAGTATTTAAATAACCAGGAGACTTTTGTCCTGAAAATGCAGTTTATCAGAGGTCATTCAGTGTAACAGGAACAAGAAGCCATTCTGAAATCATAAAAAACTGATAGTCATTCAACAGTGTGTGACGCCATCAGATGGCACCCTAAAGACCGTGTGGTGCTGCAAGAAAAGTGAGATTATTGCTCTTAAATATTTGATAATTCCACCTTTTCATGGTGTGGTAACATAGGTTACAAAAACACGTCATTCAGTGAGATTTTTGGAAAAATAAATAGATTTTGTGAATAATTGTGGTTTATCTTTACTGGTCAAGCTCAGTGTTTGAAATGGATGGCCAGTTGATAGCCTGCAATATACGCTGAAGTAGAAGTTTCGTCATTCAGTTACACCACAGTGTCATCCATTAATGACAGTATCACTGTATAAATAACCATTTTAGCATCTTATTTATATTACAGATAAATGAGGAATGTTTAACATTGACAAATAAGTGTTAGACATTAATAAATATTAATATTTGAATGCTTTTTTGAATTGATTAATTTGTGTTATTGATTAATTTTAGACACCTATGAACAGAGGACGTTGCTAGGCACTGTAATAAGCCAAAAAGCTAATAAAGTGCGGACCCAGTAGCTTAGGTGGCACTCTTAAAGCCCCTTCACACCAAGAACAATAAAGATAGTTAAACAATAAAAATATAGTTATAGTAACTATAACAGTAACTATGCTAGCCTGCACACCTATACAGAAGGGATTTTTTTCTTCCACTTTTGTGATTGTTTTTTTTTATTTTTTATCTTTATCTTTATCCTTACCGTACTTGGTGTGAACGTGCCTTTAGCCAGGAAAAGAGAAGGGTATTGAGGATTGTAATTGTTGGAATAATAGCTTGCCAATAATTCTGGGCAGAGAGACCCCCTCACTACAGTATGTCAGTAGTTCAAGAGAGATCTAGAGAAAATTTCTCCACCCAAATACTCATCCTGATAATGTCATTTATGTTGGCAAACAGAAAGTGTTAAAAGTGTTAAT
>NW_015645522.1:266383-273114 GCF_001515625.1 Sinocyclocheilus rhinocerous
AAAAAAAAAGGAAAACAGGTTTTATAGTAGGCGAAATGTATCTTGATTTAAGGATGTTAAAATATTTGTATGGGAAAACAAATAAAAAGGTAGATAATCATTTTTAGCAATGCATGCAACATTTAATGCCATGACTTTAAGAATCTGATTTAAGACCTTTTTAAAGACTTAAATTGTGGAAGGATGAATGTAGACTTTTTAAGTATTAAAAAGTACTTTTTCATCTGAGTTCCACTGAGGCACATGAAACAAGCCATTTGTATTGTAACCACATGTTCTGTTCATCCTATAAAAAACTTGAATAAGCTCTATCCCAACATAGAAAATTAAAACCTCGAGTTTTCATTATATTATGACACTAACATATTAAAATAATTAAGGGAAAATAAGAAGCTACTTTCAAAATTACTATTAATATTATATTTGTATACATACAGCACATTAAAAAGGCAGTGAAGTGAAACTCAGCAGTAACGGCTCGGTAACGCTAGGTGGCGATAATAGCAGAACAGCGCGAAAGACCCTCCTCAAATAAATAGAATATAAAGTATAATTGTTATTTTTATTATTAATAATTGGTTTTTTTAAATGTAAAGTTCTGTTAGTCACTCTGGTCCACACTCCAGTATAGTAGGTGGTGGTAATGCACCTTAACGTTGGATGCCACCCGCCATAAAACATGAAGAAGAAGAAGAAGAAGAAGAAGACCCTCCTCAAAAGAACAGATGAGTGAAAGCTGAAAGTTCTTCACTCATATTCAAACACGTGTTTATCTATGTTTAGGACATTTCTATATATGTTTAGGAAACTGTAAACTCCAGATGAAATGAGTAAAATGTCCGGTCTGATCCGAGCATGTCCTTGTGAACTTTGCACTGATGAAAACCGCTGATAATGTGTTTTTAACACACCTCGTGTGATCGACAGTGCAGGATCTGTCAGACACGAACCGACCTCTTATTAGAAATAAACAATAACAATAACCAAATTAAACAGTAAGTAGCTAACATTTTTATCTACCTATCTATTTATCTATCTATGTAGACTTGCACTTACACCTGCAAACATTTTAAATGTATTTATCCATTGAAGACAGTTCCACCAAAAAGTGAAGTTGCTGTGATTATTTAACTTACTCATCTGCATGATGGTCTCGTGTTGTTCTTTAGGGATTTGGGGAACGATATATATGTCACAATTTTGGTGTCCGCATCAAATTAAGTTTACAAAAGTAATTTTATATACATAAAAAGACATGTTAAATGCAAGTTAAGAGTCTGCTTTCATATTTCAAATAACTTTGTTGAAAATAAAACGTCAAAATATGGGGGAAATAATGTTCCAAAGTGTAAAATTGTCATTCACATCTTTAAATAAACATATAAAATACCAAGTAAAAAAATACATTTGTTGTCTTGGCATTTTCAAGTGTTGGCTGTATTATATTAAAAGGAATGTCTTATTGTTTTTTCAAAGTATTTAAATAACCAGGAGACTTTTGTCCTGAAAATGCAGTTTATCAGAGGTCATTCAGTGTAACAGGAACAAGAAGCCATTCTGAAATCATATAAAAAAACCTGACAGTCATTCAACAGTGTGTGACACCATCAGATGGCACCCTGAAGACCGTGTGGTGCTGCAAGAAAAGTGAGATTATTGCTCTTAAATATTTGATAATTCCACCTTTTCATGGTGTGGTAACATAGGTTACAAAAACACGTCATTCAGTGAGATTTTTGGAAAAATAAATAGATTTTGTGAATAATTGTGGTTTATCTTTACTGGTCAAGCTCAGTGTTTGAAATGGATGGCCAGTTGATAGCCTGCAATATACGCTGAAGTAGAAGTTTCGTCATTCAGTTACACCACAGTGTCATCCATTAATGACAGTATCACTGTATAAATAACCATTTTAGCATCTTATTTATATTACAGATAAATGAGGAATGTTTAACATTGACAAATAAGTGTTAGACATTAATAAATATTAATATTTGAATGCTTTTTTGAATTGATTAATTTGTGTTATTGATTAATTTTAGACACCTATGAACAGAGGACGTTGCTAGGCACTGTAATAAGCCAAAAAGCTAATAAAGTGCGGACCCAGTAGCTTAGGTGGCACTCTTAAAGCCCCTTCACACCAAGAACAATAAAGATAACTATAACAGTATATATAGCCTCCACAGCAATGAACGATAGCAATGTTCGTTCTGAACATGCGCTGCAGGTTTATCTTCTGCTGCTTTAAATGCTCGAGCTCTTTAAAGTGGAATGGATTCTGATTGGCTGTCGGTGCTTTTAACATTCATCAACTGTAAAAAATAGATTTTAGATTTTTTTTTTTTAACTATATCTTTATCTTTATCATTATCGTACTTGGTGTGAGCATGCCTTTAGCAAGGAAAAGAGAAAGGTATTGAGGATTGCAGTTGTCAGAATAATAGCTTGCCAATATTTCTGGGCAGAGAGTCCCCCCTCACTACAGTATGTCACACGTTTAATAGAGAAAATTTGAGGGGATTCTCCACCCAAATACTCATCCTGATAATGTCATTTATGTTGGCAAACAGAAAGTGTTAATAAATATGGCTGCAAGCAGCAATTTTTGGGTCAGAGCACGTCAGAAACAAAGTGACAAGCTAAGCAAGCATGGCAGGGGAGCATCAGTAAAATGCTTATTATATTTTAAAATTTGCTTCTGCAGTCATTTACTCAAGAATATTATTAAAACTAATTTAATGACATGGACTAATACCAAAAACATTTCAGTTATGGGAACAATGGCAATATTATCTCTCTTTTTGGCAAATCGTCATTCAAACCATCATTCAGGTCATTCAGCGTAACAGATATATTTATGTAAAAATGAAACAATATACTTATTGTGACTTGTACTTATTAAAATACAAAAAAGAATATGTGATCATACTAAATTTTATTATATTTTAAATGACTTTGACTTCCATACAAAAACTTCTTGCTGACAAATAGGTAAAACCTAGTGGTTTGAAGGACATTAGCAAACTTTAAAGATTTAAAATTTAAAGTTAATTTGTATTTGAGGGCTGCACTGTGATGCTTAAATATAGTCTTTTAATTTCATCAAACGATCCATGTTTAAAATATGCCTAACAAGATATTTTGGTATATAAATATTGTTCCACTGAATGACATTTTAGTGGGTGTCTTCTGTAAATCATGGTAAAAAAAAATGCATGATAGTTGTTGTTTTGTTCAGAAAAATATAAAGTTAAACAGGACACATTCTAATGTATGGGGAAAAATATAAATTTAAAGCTGTATTACACTTTTATTTTTTTGATGCTTGAAACACCATGCTTTTCGTCTTTGACCCATATGTCTTTAAGGTTTTATGAAGGTAAACATCAGTTTTTAGTAATTTGCTGTATTTATTAGTTAATGAAATACTTTTGTAAATTTCAATTTAAAAAGTAAAATGTTGCCATTTTATTTTCACGGTAAAGATCTGGCAACCGCAGCTGTGTTTTCTTTTTACTATAAATTTGATTGATTTTATTTATTTTATTATAAATAAATTATTGATATTATTAATTAATGTATACATTTACAGTGTACTAGTAACACTTGGGAACTGAAATATTATTTAAACGTCTCTACATATACAAAACCCCATTCTCTCATTTTCCCATGATGATCCTCTGGCGAAACTCTCATGGGAAAGTATGAACTGAAAGAGTATTTTTCCTTCAGCTGAAGCAATAAACTCTTCGGTCAGAGTGTCAGAATACACTAACAAAACCTTCACATGCGCTGCTCCCAATTCTGACTGCACTATTTTCATCCCTGAGAAAGATCAGAGCAGCTCCTCACACACGTGTTGAGCGCGCTTGATCTCCCTCAGAATTATGGCGGAGAAAATTAAACGAATTACTGGATTAACAGTTTCCTGTCAGAAATGCGACATTTTCCTCTGAGCTCGCGCACATAACAGCCTCTCGGATGCGTCCTCAAGACACCAGCTCTTAAACAACCTATATTTACGACACCTCTCTCTCTCTCTCTCTCTCTCTTTCTCTATAGGCTACCTCTTTTTCTATTATCGACGCGCATCTTGAGCCGAAGAGGAAACAAAATGGTGCTAAAAGGTGAGGGAGGCGCTGGAGTGTCCACTGAGAGACTGACAATGTGTGTGTGCTCGTGATGAAAATCCGCGGGAAAAGGTGATAGTGACCTGTAAACAAAGCGCTTCACAGTCTGCTGTACTGAACAGCAAAACCACTGAATTTCTCTGTCTGTGTAAATGAACAGTCTTAAAGGAGTAGTTCAACCAAAAATTAACATTTGCTGAAAATGTACTCACTCGGCCTCAGGCCATTCGTAGATGAGTGTTTCTTCTACATATTTGGAGAAATGTAGCATTACATCACTTGCTCAGCAATGGATGCTCTGCAGTGAATGGGTGCCGTCAGAATGAGAGTCCAAACAGCTGATAAAAACATCACAATAATCCAAGTAATCCACACCTCTCCAGTCCATCAGTTAATGTCTTGTGAAGTGAAAAGCTGCAGGTTTAAATTGTCGCTTCTAGACAAAATGCAAGTTTATCCATAATATTTTTTTAAACCGTGGTTGCCAACCCGCCGATCGTGCTCTGCGCTCCGAAGTCCCGATCTGAATCAAATGATTCATGAACCCGCTCCGAAATTCCGATCTGAATCGAATGATTCATGAACCCGCTCCGAAGTTCCGATCTGAATCGAATGATTCATGAACCCGCTCATTAAATGTAATAATTTGTTGAACATTAAACATTGTCAATATGCTTCACGTCAAGTCAAAACAAAAACAACAACAGGTATTTCTATTTCTAAAAAAGGTAAAATAAACATGTTTCTAAAAATATAATTATTGATAATAAAAATAAATTCTAAAAATTACTATTAATGTAACAATCTGTCGACAATTAAACATTGACAATATGCGTCATGTCAAGCCAAAAACACAGGTATTTCTACTTCAAAAAAATGAAAATAAAAAATATATTAAAAAAATCGTTGAAAAATATAATTATTAGTAATACAGTGTTAATAAATTGAACATTTTTTGAACATTAAAAATGACCAATAATATGCTTAATTTTGCATCATTTTATATCATATTAAACCTTTTTCCTGTCTGGTTTATAGACATCTTTAAGAAAATGCAAATCATGCGCAACCAAAACAAGACTTTAATTGGATGGTGCATTATTAAATTGCATCATGAAAACTCATTTATATTAAAATTTCTACTTGAAATGTACATCACTCAACAATCTGCTTAGTCTCTATTTTCCTACTTTAGAAAAAATGTAATTACATGTGGGTACAGAGTTTAATCTGAATGGGATCCCATCTGTGTTTCCGATGAGTTCATCCTCGACCGTTCTGCTTTGCTGTAATAGACTTTGCTCTTTTAACCTCTAGACGACAGGCTCAGTAACTCACAAGCTGTGTGGCTGCAGCTCCTGTCAATCAGCGCGAGGGGCGGGACTTTACTGCACAAATAAAATAACGGCACAAGAGCGGAAACGCATACCTGCGACCGAACAGCAGCGATTTGTTAAAAGCAGGACCTTCCCAACACACCGAGCTAATGGCCTGCTGAATGTCTGCTGATAAAAATAGACCGTGGCAGATGGAGAGAACGAGAGAGAGACTTTAGGAGGTGTAGGTTGGGAAAATAAACTCATCTCTTACATAAACGGGTCATTCCTATGCAGTACATTTTCATGTTCCCATCAGATGTGTCATATTGGATAATAAAACTCACGGTTTATATCCCATTAACTAACTGAAGCCAGTTCCTTGATGACATCATCCTCCAGGAAGTGACATCATTTTGGAGGGAAAACAGCTGCACAAACATCATCAATAGCTGGTGTGTGCCTTCCTAAACAAATCAGTTTGCTGAAATTGATGACTGGAAAAAAAAAAGGTTAAAATATAAAAAACCTGAAGTTGACTTTTATGAACATCCATTGTCACTGTGGAAATAATGATGTTATAAGTAATAAAGTTGAAGTATCTTCAAACAGTCATTTTGTTTAAGATGCAGAGTTAAAAAAAAAATTACCCCAATATACATATAAAAATGCAATTTATTCACTGCTGTTTTGTCTTAGAGGTGCTTCCTTTTTGCTTTGAAATCTCTCCCAGTAGGCGGGGTCTTCCTCTAGAAGGGGCGTGGCTTTAGACATAAGATCACTGAAACACAACAGTGTGAACGAAAGGGGTGGAGCTTCACAAACAGTCCCACCGTCCTCCTATAATACAAAGTAGTATGATGTCATGAACTGTCTTGTCCTCTAAAATCGCGTGAAAATCGTTAAACTCACTTCAGATGTGCTGATATCTGGTTTCCCCAGCGCCACAGCGACGTGATGATCTTTGTCCAATAAGCTCTCCTGAAAAACAGAAAAAAAAGTCAATTATGAGTTGTTTTCATATTTAATTATAATAATACTATTATAAGAATTCTATCTATCTATCTATCTATCTATATATATATATATATAATTCTACAAAATAGTCATCAAGCCAAAAACGGGTATTTCTACTTATAAGAAATGGTAGATATATTTTTCTTTAAAAAAAAATTATATATATATATAAATACTAAATAATAAGCTGAACATTTATTGAACAATAACCATTTTATAGGGCTATCATATGACGTCTGGGTGATATATTAAAATATATATTTTA
>NW_015645523.1:0-525 GCF_001515625.1 Sinocyclocheilus rhinocerous
GAAGGAGGGGGAGGAGGAGGACAAAGAAGGGAGGAAAATGTTTTAGAGGGCATGTGAGAGTTAGACGAATTGTTAATTTTGTTGTGATAGTATGTCCTTTTAGCAGTGGAGACATTAGCAGAGTAGGAAGAGAGGAGTGACCGATACACATTAAGGTTTTTTGATTTGTGCCAAACCCTTTCTGCTGCCCTGAGCTAGAACGATGCTTGTGGAGAACATCAGACAGCCAAGGGGCAGAAGGGGTGGTAAACATCAGACAGCCAAGGGGCAGAAGGGTAGGTATTGGGCTGACCTGGAAGACAGAGGGCAGAGAGTGTCTAAACAAGATGTAAGAGTGGAGCAGAAAGTATCAGTAGCACTGTTAGCATCAAGAGATGATAACTATTTAGGGGGAGGAAGCAAAGATTAAACTAAAGCAGAGAGCTGGGAGGGTGAGAGTGAGCGTAGTTTACATCGAAAGATGACGTGGAGGGGTATGTCTTGTGTAATGAAATGTGTTTATGTGGTTTAAGGTTAAAAAAACAC
>NW_015645524.1:0-272 GCF_001515625.1 Sinocyclocheilus rhinocerous
TATGTCAAAGAAATCATCTTATGTATTTTAATATGAAGAGTTCCAATGCAAAAGTCTCTAAAAGCCATCTTGGTCAAAAATGAGATAACGATACTGAGTGAATGCTCTCCACACATAGTATATGTTCATCAAGTACTTTCACTTCATATGCACTAAATCCCAGCCTCAACCCATTCAAAAGTGCCTGTACTTACATAGAAACCTATACATAGTAGCCAGAAATAGATGCTAATTTTAAAGAAAAACGTCAGACGTACTTAGAGGCTTTTGCA
>NW_015645524.1:558-819 GCF_001515625.1 Sinocyclocheilus rhinocerous
TTTAAATAGCCCACTCTTTGGGGCAGTCCCCGCTTACGGCCATACCACCCTGAGGGCACTAGAGAGCTACACAGGAAGTGATTGGGCCACAGTGGGGTGAGGGAGGCTCACCCAAACATTTTGTTTTTGTTACTTTGTTTTGTTAAAATAAGTGTTTTTGTTTCTAGTTTTTATTTTTTTTTGTTTTTTTGTGTCCTCCCAACAGCTTTGCTGTTTGGGGGATCCTTTTTTCCTTTATTGCGTACGTTTTTTCGTTTGTTT
>NW_015645525.1:0-260 GCF_001515625.1 Sinocyclocheilus rhinocerous
GTCCTGGTCTCCGCTGTCTTTCAGGGCTGTAGAGGTCCTCTCTAATATGTTGTCATATTTTGAATACCTCAAACTGAATTGAGTTCATTTGTTTTATAATTTTATTACTGACTGTGTACTTGTCTTTTTTTTGTAAATTCAATTCATTTTGAAATCAAACTTCCTTGTGCTGTTAGCCTTTGCAACAAAGTTACCCTATTTTAGAGACACAAATACACAGAATGAGCAAATGTTTAAGATTGAGATTTTTGTAATGGTAA
>NW_015645525.1:1305-1860 GCF_001515625.1 Sinocyclocheilus rhinocerous
ATTTCAGCAATGTAACAGTACTTGTACTTAAGTACAAATTTTCAGTACTCTTTCCACCACTGATAAGAATGGACGCACGTACAGTATATGTCTGTCGATGGGTCACTTATCAATGATATTTACAGCTTACTTGATACATTTATATCTCACATGATCGCAAACAGCAATGACCAGATATAACACATTCAAATCATTTACACCAGAGCAGAAATTCGCGAACAGAAGCTTAGTTATAGTCATAAACACAAGCATGCTTTTTAAGCCTATTATACAATACAAAACATTTTATATATGGGAAACTATAGTTATAAACATCTACATATATTCGCGAACAGAGTGTATCACAGTAAAGTTTTGTCTAATCATTCTTACTCTAACATTAGGCTATTAACATTATAACTCATATTACTTTTATATTGTATTGCTAACATTATAACTCATGTTACTTTTATATTGTATTGCTGTCTATTTTATAGAACATTACAAAAAAAAAAAAACATCCTGGCACCATGAGACATTTAGATGCAGTGAATGAAACTTCATAATGTTTCACTT
>NW_015645526.1:0-228 GCF_001515625.1 Sinocyclocheilus rhinocerous
CATGTGTTCACCTGCTCTTGCTTCAGGATTGTGTGGTACGGGGGGCCTCATCCTTTCTGTGCACTCAGGCAATGATAGCCTCGATGTCCCTTTCTCATCCATGATCAGATTCAGTCTGACTGCAGCAATGAGGGTCGTGATGGAGGGCAGAGACAGTTGAAGGTGGACACAGTGGTCAGCTGCTTCATCAGAATAAAGCTGCAGAACTGGCACAGCTGTGTTGAGATG
>NW_015645526.1:418-535 GCF_001515625.1 Sinocyclocheilus rhinocerous
ATTTACTTGTGCATTCATTACTTGACTGAAAATTGAGACGTATTCACCTTGGCTGCGTTTGTCTAGTGTGTGTTCATGCATAGCTATGGCATATGACAAAAATTACATTTAGCTTGT
>NW_015645527.1:0-117 GCF_001515625.1 Sinocyclocheilus rhinocerous
CACCAGACCTCTTTGTGTTTGTTTTGTTATAAATACGTCTTTATTGTCATCAGTATACTTTTTTTTGTGTTTAAGTTTGTCCTCCCAGCAGCGGTTGCTGTTTGGGAGGACCATCTT
>NW_015645527.1:444-577 GCF_001515625.1 Sinocyclocheilus rhinocerous
CAGCGGATCGGGGATGGGAGGATTCTGGCAGTTAGACCGAAACAAACAAAGGAGTACAAGATAACATTGGAAAGCGAAGAGGACACAAAGCTTTTAATAGATGGACTGATTATCAAGGGAGAGAACTGCGAAG
>NW_015645528.1:0-971 GCF_001515625.1 Sinocyclocheilus rhinocerous
TTTATTAATAAAACATCCAAATAAATATAATTTAATAAATATAAAACTGAAATGCAATATGTTATTCATTCTGCCAATACAGTCTGAATCAAAATGGTGGCACACTACATTACATCAAACATCACTGATCCTTGGATATCATGATGTAATTCATGTGGTGTGAAAGAACCAGTATTTGTCTGGGCTGTGTATCGCAGCCAGTGATTGGCTCATGTTTGCTGCCTCAGTGGGTGCGCTTTACTCATAGGGCGTCAGACATGATAAATGGCCATGCAAACTGAAAGAATATAAAAAATAAAAAAAAAACTTCTTTATTAATATAATTTATTATTACTTTCATGGCTGTTTTTTTTTTTACTGTTTTGCCCATGTTTTTTTCCTTACCATATTAAGATGATATTGTTTTATTAACAAACATTCTGGAGCTGTAATTTCAGTGTGCAGACATCTCGTTTTTATTACTATAAAATATATCACACTGTGTTGTCTTTGTCAAATATATTAATTCACATTAATTCCATAAATTGTCAAAAAAAACAAAACAATAAAAACAAAAACAAAGGAAATCACTATGCGTTTGAGTTCAAGTGATACATTTTTCACTTTCAGCAGATTTTTTTCTGTCTCTTCATTTTTTTGGTTAATTCTTGACCCTTGTGTTTTTTTTTTTAGAAATTAGAATTAGAAATTCTGAGATCTATGTTTCTCTTCCAGCTTTATATTGCTCATCAATGCGTCTTTTATACAAAACCTAAATTTTTGGTAGAGTATATTTTTTGGAGATTATTCATATGCTTTCACTAATTTATATGCTTTAAAAACACTGCCACCAATTCTCAATTCGCCTATTTTATTAATTGCATGAAGAATTTGCGTAAAAACGGAACAGAGAAATGCCGCATGTTTATAATCATAATTAAATATTTATTATATATATATATATATATGTTTTTTATTTTCCCACTGACAAA
>NW_015645529.1:0-3378 GCF_001515625.1 Sinocyclocheilus rhinocerous
CTCTATAGCACTTTAATTAAATCTCCATTATTGATTCAGAATATTGGCTGTGTGTGGATGTTTGCACTTCTCTGTGCACTTGTGCTGGCTGCCTTTGGAGGGGGAAAAAAAAGCAGAGTTTAAGAGATGAAGGGTAAAGATCACCTTTAATCATCTGCTAGGTGTTCAGTTTGGTTTGACAAAGAAATATGAGAATATTTGTGTTTAACACCAGCTTCACAGCTAATTTGTAAAGCCCTCAATGGGACATCAAAGTGAATGAAGCGTGACAGTCAACCTGCAGGAAATATTCACCAGGTCTGAATCATCACCTCTCTGTGAACATTTGCTTTGTTAATAATGAGAGCATGAAGAACTTCCCTTGAAGGTTCCACGGTTGGATGTTATTTATAATTTCTCATTCATGCGGGGTTTAGCTGAGATGCAATTATTGAGTGAATGAATTAATTAATTGAAGACATCCCACAAGTATACTCATTAACTCCAGTGTCAACAGGCTTTTCGAGGAGAATGTTTTTTTTTTTTTTGGATTGAGCTAATGTAGGGTTGTGCAATTATCGGAAGACCAATTACACAGTCAGAATCCTGATAAATTCAGCAAACGTGTTCTATTTAGCAAAATATGTAAATATATGTGTATGTGTTTTCAACATAAAAAAAATAAAAATAATAATAAAAAATAAAAAAATAAAATAAAAAATCTTAAGCATATTAAAATGATTTCTGAAGGATCATGTGACACTGAAGACTGGAGTAATGATGCTGAAAATGCAGCTTTGCATCACAGGAATAAGTTATGTTTTGAAATACATAAAAATGGAAATGGGTTCTTTTAAATTGTAATATTTTTTTCACAATATCACTGTTTTACTGTGATTTTTATCAAATAAATGCAATGTACTTTTGAATGCTATTTAATCTCATTGCAAATCAGTGGCAAAATAGTTCATTAAGTCTAGATGTTTTGACTGAACACAGACACTTCTATCCCAAAGTCTCAAAATCTCAAAAAATTATTTAAATCAATATTTGATGTCCATTTATTTGGTAAGCATCAATGTAATTAACTGCACTTTCAGACAATGAATCTCTTCAGGGTGATGCAAGACCTTCGGCTTCATGTCGGGGTCTAGATCACCCTGCAGAGTTAGTTTGTTATAATGACCGGCTGACTGTACATTATCCCTTACATAACTACTGACGCTCTGACCTTGAACAGGTTTGTTTTTGACATTTGTTGTCATGCAAGCTCAACACCATTTTTGTAATTAACTGTACTTTCAGGCTCTGCCCTCCACCATCTGTTTCTGGTTTATAGTAATTTGAAGCGACTGCACAAGGACTCTTATCTTTATCTGAATGTTGCTTGGGAATACATTCACAACTGATGGGTATGAGGTGTAAAATGCCTTTCACTCAACATGTTTTCACATTTGTAAACACAAATGCTGTTTTTGTATTCTGAACTCTCTTCTTGTGAGTTGCTTTTTTATTTATTTATTTTGCATCATTAGCTGTGCATATTTCAGTTAATACACACTATTTATTTATTTAGTTATTTTTTTGTCCACATTACAAAGTTGATTGTTGTTGGAGTGTGTATACTTGAAACTTGAAAATAGATTTACACCCATTATGTGTTCTTTCTTTCTTTCTCTCCCACGTGTTTTTTTTTTTTTTTTTTTTTGGCGTCGTCTAACTAGATAATTTAATTGAAAATAATGTCTATTGTACTTGATCAAATGCCATATCATACAAATCTTGTTTACCAAGTTGGCACTTATTACATTTTGGATTTGTGTTTCATTTTCTTGTATGGAAAATGAGATTAGAGGTGCAAACTGTCTTCCCCATGTGTTCTAATATGTGTACAAAAATTGGCATACATATGCACAAACAATCACAAATAATGAACTTATCAGCAAATATGACAACACATATGTCAGACAAACTGACACACTTGCTCATATTCCTCTTAAATATCAATTGTTATTAGTAAAAAAAAGAAGAGAAAATAAAATAAAAACTATTATTTCTGCATTCTTTAATACTTTTTCTCTTTTTTTTTTACTTTTTAAAACATGGATAGAGGTAATAAAATAAAGAAACATAATAACAGAGAAAAAAATAAATTAAAACATTGAAATAAAACTATATAAATGCTGCTTAATGAAATATATAATTTTATATATTAATATATAATAAATAGCATACACACACACACACACACACACACACACACACAATAGCTCTCTAAAGTTAGGATAATTAGGATTTTGCAATGCTTTTGAAAGAAGTATTTTATTCTCACCAAGGCTTTATTTATTTAATCAATCAATCAATCAATCAAATAAATAAATAAATAAATAAATAAATACATGTTTTCCATTTGAATATACTTTACATTTTAATTTATTCCTTAGTACATATTAATAAATAAATAGTGTGCAAGTCTAAAAGGTTTTTATTATTATTTTTTTTATAAAGAATAGAATTAGAATAGAGAGTGCTAGAGTTAAAGGGTCAAATAAAGATGGAAGAGATGTGTTTTTAGCCGATTATTGAAGATGCTCGGACTGAGTCGGGCAGGTCATTCCACCAGGAGGGAACATTTAATTTAAAAGTCAGAGAAAGTGATTTTGTGCCTCTTTGGGATGGCAGACAAGGCCGAAGCCTGGTGCTGCTCTAGCTCACATCCTCATCTTTTCAGAATCTAACAGAACCGCCGACTGAAAGGCTATGTGTTGGAGCCCACCGGGCACGCCCGCACCGGCTCAGGCTCTCCACACGGGCAGCAATCAGAAGATTTAGCAGAATACCCCGGGCGGAACTGTGCGTGAGCCCTTTAAAGTCTGAGAAGATTCACGCCTCTCAGGATGGGCTTGTCCAATGAGAAAGGCTGAAATTCCAAGCGGGAGGTTGGAAATACTGGGGAGTTTTATGACCCTTTTTCTGAGAGCATGGTAATTTGCATATGGAACTGGATTGAATGTTGATATGCAAACTATTAAAGATTCTTAGAACACTTACATGTTGCATAGGTATCCACATATTATATACACTCTCAATTAGATCATCCGAATACGAATTCATAGAGGTCAAACATGGTATAGGTGAGTTTACATTAACTAGTGATCTGTCATAAGCATGCATTAAAACAGTATACAATACGCAAGACCATATACAAGGAGGTAGTAATCATACACAAAGACATGGGGATATGCATGATAGGAAAGTCATAGAAAAATTTGTCTATGAATTAGGGCTGCCCTCGACTAAAGATTTTTCTGGTCGACTAGTAGTCGTTCATTTTAAGCATTAGTTGACTATTAGTCACACTTTTATTAATAAACCATGTAAATCATAGTAATGTGCCTT
>NW_015645529.1:4151-4261 GCF_001515625.1 Sinocyclocheilus rhinocerous
TTGAATTGGTTCATTTAAAAGTTTCACTCTCTATAGATATATTTTTCATGTCTGTAATATGGCAAGAATACACAGAGTTTCGATGTGACGCACTCAAGTTCACAGAGTCC
>NW_015645530.1:0-1609 GCF_001515625.1 Sinocyclocheilus rhinocerous
CACTGATGGCTTGGGCCCGCCATCGCTGCTTGCAGCTATATTTATAATTGAAATACAACTTTAAAAAATGGCAAGATGGTTTTCATAGCATTGTTAAATATAAACCACTGCTTGTTGAAAATTCCTAGAAAATCATGGACATAAGATTTAATTCGGAAATAGATGTCAGTGCCTTTATGAATGTTTAGTATGATGTGTTTTTTCAGGCTGGAGGAGGGTTTTACAGAAAGAGTGGTTTAGGTGCTTTACCAGTGGGTCTGTTCAATGGTATTCCACTCAGAAGTGAGGAGATGGACCCAGAAGAACTAGAGACGGTTCTTCTGCAGAAAATCATGGAAACTACCAACTTCTTCCAGAGAGCTGTCTTTATGGTTGGGTACCTTTTTTGGCTTTATATCTCTTACTGTGTTTCTTCAAATTCATTGGTTTGACCATTTATTTTTGTCACGCATACATCTATGTGATGTGATTTGTTGACTGTAATCCTTTAAATGTGATTTGTTAGCAAGTTCTAAGGCGTTTCCTGTCATATCCAGGGTCAGATCACTGAGAGTGTTGATGTGGTGGACTTCCTAATGGAGCAGGCCAATGTAGTTCCCCGTATCAACCCTCTCATTCTGAGCTCTGAGAGGCGATATCTGGATTTCACTTCCTCACCAGGTAGCCCTTTAATGATCACCTGACCCAAACCAGTGCCAATATTGATCTGTCATCTCACCATATCATTGTCACTGTCACGGTCACACTCTGCAATCTCCTTCACAATTATTTTGTCACATCACGATCATCAACATATCATTACCCATACCTTTACAGTGTTCATTATTAACTGCCTTAATAATGTCTGTTATAATTGAACAAATAGTTGCTGATGACTGGGATGACACAACTATGTTCTCATACTTGGAGTCCAAAGACAAAACAGCAGTTGTCTCTAAGAAAATGAAGTATTTCATCAGAGATGGTGAGTCGTGACTTTTTAATTTATATTTTGTGAGGGGTTTTATATTTTATGTTTTTAGTAGCTGCCATCAATTGTCAAGTGTTTGACAGTGCACTGCCAATACTGCTAGTATAACATCATAATTAACATTACATTGTTGGTTTAATGTTACTTTCAATAATTTAACACAATACATGTAGACTTCTTAGCTAAAAACCTATCCAAACTGTGTTTTTCTAAAACGCATTATTCTTAAAGGTACCCTGAAATGCTTAGAAACACGCAGAGTTACTCTGTGTTGACGTCATTTTAACTGAAACAGGAAGACAGGGCGGGACATATCAAGCAGCCCCGCCCCTTTTTAAAATCTCCAATAGCGTTCGTTTATATCACAGCTTGGGCTAGAGCCGTTTAGCTCCGTAAAGCCGCATTTGACAGGGTATGCCAGCCACAATCTCATCCATATTGCTATAAAATATAGCATGCTGTGTAGAATTACCATTCAACAGCGTACACCGTTCCCTGTCCCCTATATAGTACGTGCCATTCACTGTACAGAAAATACTAATTCTGTGGACAAGTGACCGATTTCAGCCGAGGCTTCAGCGTCTATTTTATAGTGTAGGGGGCGGGTGCTTCGGATTCTAGAGAGCATTTGATTGGACA
>NW_015645530.1:1694-2128 GCF_001515625.1 Sinocyclocheilus rhinocerous
TCACTGTTTTAGAGCACACTGCCGTAGAGATAACCTTAAGACTAACATATTGATACTAACACCCAAAAAACTTTCATTTTGATTTCATGGGGACTTTAAGTAACATTCTTTTACTTCTTCTTTAGAAGAGGAGGTGTTGTACGGAGTGACCATGTGGATTGTAGCAGATATTGAACAGCCCTCTGGGAGGCAGTTGCTCCAGAACGCCTTGAAACATATGGTAAACTACTGCAGTTTTTATTTCCAATTAGTTGTAACCACAGGAATCGCATCTTCAGAGAGCAGAGGCACACGTGCATCTTAGTAATTAATCTGAGAGCAATTCATCTTTGAAAGCATTCTTCTGGTGTTGGTTAATGAACAAAATCCAGAGTTAATGATCCAATTGATATATATATATATATATATATATATATATATATATATATATATAC
>NW_015645530.1:2304-20428 GCF_001515625.1 Sinocyclocheilus rhinocerous
AAGTGCAAATGACAAGTCTCGGTTAGCCTAACGCAGTACACGTAGCAAGGTGTGTGTATGTATGTATATACATATATATATATATACACGCACACAAAGTACAATGCAGAGTAATCCCCATTTTGAATGTTTTTTTTAAGTATACATTTTAAAAATCGCAATATTATTGTAAAAAAAAAACAGTTAGTGCCAGTTAGCTCCCAAATGATTCATTGAATCAAATCTGTTTTTTTTTTGTTTTTACATACAAGTGACTTTACTAATATCACAATTCTTCCTCCCAAAATCTCTATATGATGATCACTGTTTCATTTTGTTAAGTAAACTTACCCAAATGTTTTAAGACATTCATAATCACATAGTTTGTTACTGGTTTGCTTTGGTCTCCTTTTGGAGAGAGTCTCTAATCCACAGTGTTTGTTTGTAGAAATCCAGCAGCTCCAACTGTCGTGTCGGGGTGATCAATAACCCCAGTGGAAAGCCCACAGAGGACAACAGCGCTCTGTACCGAGCCGTCTGGGCTTCTCTCCTCACCCAAAGCAGCAAGAACATGCTCGACTTCACCCTAAAACTCCTCAAAGAAGAAAATGTGGAGCTCCTCAAACAAGGCACCAAGATTAAGCACTTACTTAAACAGGTCAGTGGAGTGTGAAATACTGTGTCTGGGTAATGTGGAATTACGTGTAGAGCATTTTGACTTGGATTTATCTTAACACACCTGTTCTTTTCTAGCCTGTCTGACTTTTTTTCTTTTTCCATTTTAATTTATGTCACTTGAGTTAAGTTGCTGGAAATGTGCCATTCTCCTGTCAGTCTGATTTGAAATACCAGAAAGTATATTACAGAAATACATAATTCCATGTTGGCTGTTTATGGCTGCAAGATTATTATAGAATTATATTGATGCAGATGAATGACCTCAAAAAAACAGATTTTGGAGAAAGAACATTTTATACAACTATAAAAAAAACAACTATTAGAGGTGCACCGATATTACATTTCTGGTCAATACGGAAAAGCCAATAAACATGGCTGATATTACAATTCTACATTGTTACAAGTACTACGAGTGAATTTAGACATCACAACCTTATAATGTACAGTATAAAAGATGGATATTAATTTTAAAAAGATTACATTTTACAGTGTTATCAAATTATTAGTGTTTTTAAAACGTAACTTTATCCATATGGACAATATGTGTGTGTGTGTGTGTGTGTGTGTGTGTGTGTGTGTATATACTGATAAAAGTAAATTTAATCTTAAATTTAATCTTAAATATTGTGCAGTAACCAATATAATACAGATATATGGTGCATCATTAGCTGTAATATAAATTGATATTTTACATAGTTTCAACACTTTTTAATTATGTTAAAATCATTGTAATGCACTGCCTTATATGATGTATTGCTTTCATTTAATGTGTTTTCTTAGTACGTTTAGTACGTAGTCCTCCCACTTGCAGTCTAGAAGGCTTGTGTCTTCCAAAGCACACAACAACTTTTATAGCTTTTATAGTTTATCACCATGAAATGACACAAGCAGGGCCTCTCTTCTTTTCCATGGTGTGCCTTCACCCCATCACCACATCCAATGAAAACCACTCAACCACATGTAATTTTCTCAGACTTGCACACAAACGACATTTCTGGGAATGGCTGCCCTGTATCTCCTACAACCGCAATTGGAATCTAGGGTCTTATTGACAGAGTATTGCAACTCTCAGAAAATCTGATTGGTCTGTAAGATACATGGAGAGCTTTCTTTTGGTTCTTTCTGTCCTCTTGTTATTTTGTTGTCCTGCTCCTTCTATTTATTTCCATCGTGACATATAAGATAAGAGAAAGTGTTCCATCCAACCCGGCATTCCTGAGTTTTATTAGTTGAAAATGGTTGGAGAGAGATTCTTGGTTCCCTGAGAGCTCGTGTCTGGGACCTGTAATTGCTCTATTATTGGATGGCAGGGAGAGGTGTTGTGCTGATATTAGCATTTCGTTCCTTTTCATAAGGGCCAAATGCTGGAATCACTAATAATCTGACTCTGCACAGCTCATACACCCGAGATTTGTAATTGGCACTGAAGCCATTTTTCATTACAAGTCTGATAAATGAAAATGTTTAATGATTGATTAGCGCTACACGGCCTCCAATGGCAACACATTTTTCATAGGTCTAGACAATTTAATATTCCTCTCAAAATACTCTAATGACTGCACTTGCACAAATGTGCCCCCTTTAGTTGTCAATAACTCACTGATTGACTATTTCCTCATTGCAGTGTAATCAAAAAACAAACTAATGAGCTGATCGATTTGTTCTTTCCACATTTTTACTACACTTAGCTCAACTCAGGGGACCCCAAACCAGGGGTCGCACAAGATTTCACTCCCTGTGCCTTCAGTGCAAAATTTATTCAGAAGAATTATTATTCTGAAAATAATTATTCTTTGTGTCAGTAAAGATTCAGTATGTATTATACATATATGTACTGAATAGTAGGTATATAGCTGTTTTCAACATTGGTAATAATAAGAAATGTTTCTTGAGCAACAAATCAGCATATATTACAATGATTTCTGGAAGATCATGTGATATCAAAGACTGGAGTATGCTAGTAGCTGCTGATTTTTTTCTTCCAAGTAGTAATTATTTATGTTGCCTTTTCCAGGTATTTAAGTGTTAAATATGTGTTTGGTCTCCTTTAGGGTATGGACCATGATGCCTTTGAGAAGAAGTTCAACACGATGGAGGTGGACTTCCTGCACAGCCAGCAGAAGTACTGTAAGGAAGTCCTGAAGCTGAAAGCCGGACAGAGAGCTGTAGTCAGCAACGGCAGGGTGAGATTCACAAACAACCCCTCCTCCTTTGGTCACCTAAAGAAAATTTCCATGGGAGTTATGAAATCATTTATAACCTAATGACCTATGGTACGGACCGCTGATCTGGATGATGAATAGTCTGAACTCTAAGGTCTCACCAGTTGGTCCCTCACATGGGACCGCTCATTTTGTTGACTCAGTATTAAGCAGTTTGCTTGGCCTGTCCTAACCTGTGAGGAGAGGAGGAGAGAGATGAAGCCTGGCGTTAATTCACCAGCGTCCACTCAGCATCCTCTGCTGCAGGGGTCGCAGGTCACATGGAACCGCAGAACTGTCATAACGCTGTGCTTTTTCAGCAGAGTCTTTGTTGACAGACAAGCACCAAATGGGCTGCAGCCTGAAACATCAGTGACATTCCATCATTCTCCAACACACCAAAGTGATCCCCAGAATTTTTCTTCATCCTAAAAAAAGCTATGGTTTCATAATTTCCGCTATTTTCTTTGGGTTTATTAGATAGTTCATATAAAACAGGGCTAAAATATATATTTAAGTATTTTTTATAACATTTTTAAGTATATTTATATAACATTTAATATTTTATGTGTGTTTATTTATTTTATTTATTTATTAATTAAATTTAATCTTAAATTTAATCTTAAATATTGTGCAGTAACCAATATAATACAGATATATGGTGCATCATTAGCTGTAATATAAATTGATATTTTACATAGTTTCAACACTTTTTAATTATGTTAAAATCATTGTAATGCACTGCCTTATATGATGTATTGCTTTCATTTAATGTGTTTTCTTAGTACGTAGTAGCTTTTGTCCTCCCACTTGCAGTCTAGAAGGCTTGTGTCTTCCAAAGCACACAACAACTTTTATAGTTTCCTCCTGTCATCACCATGAAATGACACAAGCAGGGCCTCTCTTCTTTTCCATGGTGTGCCTTCACCCCATCACCACATCCAATGAAAACCACTCAACCACATGTAATTTTCTCAGACTTGCACACAAACGACATTTCTGGGAATGGCTGCCCTGTATCTCCTACAACCGCAATTGGAATCTAGGGTCTTATTGACAGAGTATTGCAACTCTCAGAAAATCTGATTGGTCTGTAAGATACATGGAGAGCTTTCTTTTGGTTCTTTCTGTCCTCTTGTTATTTTGTTGTCCTGCTCCTTCTATTTATTTCCATCGTGACATATAAGATAAGAGAAAGTGTTCCATCCAACCCGCATTCCTGAGTTTTATTAGTTGAAAATGGTTGGAGAGAGATTCTTGGTTCCCTGAGAGCTCGTGTCTGGGACCTGTAATTGCTCTATTATTGGATGGCAGGGAGAGGTGTTGTGCTGATATTAGCATTTCGTTCCTTTTCATAAGGGCCAAATGCTGGAATCACTAATAATCTGACTCTGCACAGCTCATACACCCGAGATTTGTTATTGGCACTGAAGCCATTTTTCATTACAAGTCTGATAAATGAAAATGTTTAATGATTGATTAGCGCTACACGGCCTCCAATGGCAACACATTTTTCATAGGTCTAGACAATTTAATATTCCTCTCAAAATACTCTAATGACTGCACTTGCACAAATGTGCCCCCTTTAGTTGTCAATAACTCACTGATTGACTATTTCCTCATTGCAGTGTAATCAAAAAACAAACTAATGAGCTGATCGATTTGTTCTTTCCACATTTTTACTACACTTAGCTCAACTCAGGGGACCCCAAACCAGGGGTCGCACAAGATTTCACTCCCTGTGCCTTCAGTGCAAAATTTATTCAGAAGAATTATTATTCTGAAAATAATTATTCTTTGTGTCAGTAAAGATTCAGTATGTATTATACATATATGTACTGAATAGTAGGTATATAGCTGTTTTCAACATTGGTAATAATAAGAAATGTTTCTTGAGCAACAAATCAGCATATATTACAATGATTTCTGGAAGATCATGTGATATCAAAGACTGGAGTATGCTAGTAGCTGCTGATTTTTTTCTTCCAAGTAGTAATTATTTATGTTGCCTTTTCCAGGTATTTAAGTGTTAAATATGTGTTTGGTCTCCTTTAGGGTATGGACCATGATGCCTTTGAGAAGAAGTTCAACACGATGGAGGTGGACTTCCTGCACAGCCATCAGAAGTACTGTAAGGAAGTCCTGAAGCTGAAAGCCGGACAGAGAGCTGTAGTCAGCAACGGCAGGGTGAGATTCACAAACAACCCCTCCTCCTTTGGTCACCTAAAGAAAATTTCCATGGGAGTTATGAAATCATTTATAACCTAATGACCTATGGTACGGACCGCTGATCTGGATGATGAATAGTCTGAACTCTAAGGTCTCACCAGTTGGTCCCTCACATGGGACCGCTCATTTTGTTGACTCAGTATTAAGCAGTTTGCTTGGCCTGTCCTAACCTGTGAGGAGAGGAGGAGAGAGATGAAGCCTGGCGTTAATTCACCAGCGTCCACTCAGCATCCTCTGCTGCAGGGGTCGCAGGTCACATGGAACCGCAGAACTGTCATAACGCTGTGCTTTTTCAGCAGAGTCTTTGTTGACAGACAAGCACCAAATGGGCTGCAGCCTGAAACATCAGTGACATTCCATCATTCTCCAACACACCAAAGTGATCCCCAGAATTTTTCTTCATCCTAAAAAAAGCTATGGTTTCATAATTTCCGCTATTTTCTTTGGGTTTATTAGATAGTTCATATAAAACAGGGCTAAAATATATATTTAAGTATTTTTTATAACATTTTTAAGTATATTTATATAACATTTAATATTTTATGTGTGTTTATTTATTTTATTTATTTATTAATAAATATTGAAATATGAGCAAAATAATAGACATGTTTAATACAGGCACAATGATTTTGTAACTGATATAAAAATTTATATTAAATTTTTTTTTTTAGTAAATATTAAAATATGGGCAAAATAATAGACATTTCTAATACAGGCACAATGATTTTGTAACTGATATAAAAATTTGCACTTATATATAAAAATGTACACTTGTATATATATATATATATATATATATATTTATATATGTGTATATGTAGTATGTGTGTGTGTGTATATGTGTTTTTGTAGTAATATATTATTTTAGATAACTGTATATAATAAATATTAAAATATGGGCTAAATAATATACATTTCTAATACAGGCACAATGGTTTTGTAATGATATTTATTATATACAGTTATTTAAAATTATATATTACTACAAAAACATTAGATTTATATATATATATATATATATATATATACACTCACTTTTGAGGCATGTGAGGTATTTGTCATTCATTTCTTTTAGCTGCAGTCTAATTGGCTCTAAACCATTAAAGGGTTTTGCTCTGCAGATGACATGGTTCACTAGCCAAATGTAAACGAAAAGATGCTAAACAAAATTAGCAAGAAATTAAAAGCTGGTTAACTTTCATATTCTGTGTTAAAAAACTCGAGAGTACATTCAGGGTGAAAAAAAAAGCATGTTGATATTAAAAGCCAGAGCGACAGTCTGGCGGTTGGCCTTGCTTTGATTAGCATTAAAAATGTTCTGCTATGGACATGCATATAAATGACTGTCTCTCTTATTTGGATATGGGTGGTTTTGAAGTGTTCTGGGTATAGAAGTTTGAGCCGCTGTACAATGGTAAGCAGTAAGCACACATGCTCTGACACTTTAGACCCGTGGTGCTGATTGTAGATGCAGACTGAAATTCCGCCTGTGACTTCCACCGAACGTCACTTCTGACTAACAATGAGTTTAATGTCTTCACTAGGTCCTGAGCCTACTGGATGAGGAAGAAGAGTTCAGTGTGGAAGATTTCCATCTGCTAGAGAAGATCACACTTCACACTTCAGCAGAAAAAATTAAATCTAAGATCAAGCAGATGAACTTGAATGCCCAAAAGTATGCTGTGTTTTTGCTTGTCACCCCAAGCCAATATAACTGTAGATGTAATATTATTTGTTTGAGAGAGGCAAACTGAAACCTGTTATTGCTCTTCACAGGGCCAGTGATCTAATCATGAAAGTAGACGCTCTCCTCACTGCATCACCTAAAGGAGAGGCCAGGAAAGACGTCAAATTTCTGAAGGACAAACACAGGTGCAGTACTAAGACTGTCCGTATTTTAAAAAGAAAATAAATACTTTCACCCCAATGCATTTCACCAGACTCTTTTGCCGCTTTTGTGACTGCAGACCATAGAAAATAACATGGTTGCATAAGTGTCTCAGTGATGATGTCTGCTTTGTAAATGTATCCTTTGAGTCAGTTCTTTTCAATTAATCACTCTTATCGGTTCATAAATGGGTCTGAAACTAAATCACAAATTGGTCAGACAACTCACTCAATGAAAGTGTGAGTCAGCTGCATATTCAAACATAAACCCCTTCCACCCAACTGGGTTTCCATGGCTATGATCAGCTCCTCTTATTATTTATGCATATTCACAGCTAATTGTGACACTGAAGTAGTCCATTTGCATTATCAGTATGTTAAAAGCCTCTACTTCCGTTTTTCTCATTAACACAACACTACCAATGAATCAAGCTGACCAGATGTATCTTTTAACAGCGTTCTTCAGCTGGCACAGCGGGAAGATGAGGTGTTCTATGATGTGGTTGCCATCGTGGATCCTCTCACCAGAGTTGCACAGAAGTTGGCTCCTTTATTAGTTGTACGTACAACTTTGGTCACGTCTAAGTGTGTATTGTTCCTCAGGCCTTGTTTGTGCTGTGATTCAGCTGAGAGACAATGATCTTTGTCATTGCAGAGGCTTCCAAAATCATTCTTAATGTCCAACCTCCTATTCGTTTCATTGTTTTTTTATGGTCTGTGGATCCTTAAAGAACTTTTTTTATATAGATGTAGCACGTGAAATGAGAGCGGTTGGCTCATCTGTATGCGGTCCTGTGGAGCGTGACCTGGAGCCTTCCCTCCTGAACCCTGTTGTTTGTGAGTGTGTGAGTGGTTAATAACCAGGCCTTCTCCTCTGTGTGTGTGCTGCAGGTGCTTGGTCAAGTGGTCAATATGAAAGTGCAGGTGTTCATGAACTGTCGAGCCAAGCTGTCTGAGATGCCCCTGAAGAGGTGAGAGCAAAAGTTTAATTAAACTTCAGCTCCAGAGTTCAGTGGTTAAAATGGTTAATGTGAAGTCCGAATGCATAATCTTGGGGGGGGGTCATGTTTTCAATACAAAGCACATTTTTTTTAAATAATCTGCAGATTACCTGTAAGGACTAATGCAACAGTTTAGAAGCTCTTTTTGGAGTTTGATAGACCCTGATCTGTGAGTTTTATATTTTCTGTGGACCGACTACCCCTTAGCTGATGTATAAAAAAGATGTGGTGAAACATCTTAGCGCAGCTGCACTGATATAAGACACCTGCATTTCATAGAAATTGATATGAAACTTAGAGAAATTGTGATCTTATGCTGCGGGAAAGACAACTTTTTTTTTTTGTTAATATTGGAAGAAATGGGTGGAGTATTGTAATGTAAACCATAATCTGAATTTGTTAAACTAGTTACCTCAAAATCAGAATGTATATCCCTTGTCCTGTTATTTTAGTTATTTTATTATTTTATGTTTTTTCCCTCTCTTTCTTAGAGAAATTGTGATCTCATGCTGCGGGAAAGACAACTTTTTTTTTTTGTTAATATTGGAAGAAATGGGTGGAGTATTGTAATGTAAACCATAATCTGAATTTGTTAAACTAGTTACCCCAAAATCAGAATGTATATCCCTTGTCCTGTTATTTTAGTTATTTTATTATTTTATGTTTTTTCCCTCTCTTTCTTTAATATTATGCAAATAATATTCCTGAAAATCAGTAATAAAAATAAAGGTAAAAAATTTGTTAATAACTAATCATACTTGGTTTATTCCCAAAAAAAGTTGAAGTCAGATTTAGAAGTATAGATTAGAAGTATACTGAAAATATTTTGTCATGAATTCCTAGCTATTCCCAAATAACAACATACCACCAGTTTAGTTTATAAGATTGATGTTTTATACATTTCCATTGTCTTTCTGGCAGCTTTTATCGCTATGTTTTAGAACTGGATGTTTCATTCTTTGGCAACAACTCCCTTTCCCCTGGCCCTGTGGCCCGCTTTACTGAAATCCCAGAATCCCCTCTGCTCACTCTTAATATGATCACCCCAGAGAGCTGGATGGTAGAGGCGGTCAGGAGCCCATATGATCTAGATAACATCCACCTACAGGAGGTATGAATTCTAACTCTAAATGCAGTATTTATACATTTACCAATGCTGAGTAGTGCACGTGATTATTTTTTTGTAGTTCAGACTGCACAGTTGCTGCAATAGTGCTATGAAATGTTCACATGTGTCCTGATCAGCCAGAATCTCCAAGAAAAAGATGTTTAGTGTCAGTATGATGGATTTGGATGGATAAATGAGTCTTCTTCTACTGTTTTGTCAGGTCAGTGGTGTAGTCAATGCAGAGTATGAGCTTGAGTATCTGCTGTTGGAGGGCCACTGTTTTGACCTGTCCACAGGTCAGCCTCCCAGAGGACTTCAGTTTACACTGGGCATGAGACAGGAACCTCTCATGCATGACACCATTGTCATGGCCAACCTGGTGAGTTTATTCTATCTTCTTTGCTTTTTCCTCAATATATGTTGTATTTATTGTACTAGGAATCTTCCTAGTTTGGTAAGAGTTACATGGACCCAAAATTTGATTTCTCGCATCATTAACCCACCGTTATGTCGTTCCAAACTTGTATGACTGATGTTCTTCTGTGGAACACAAAAGCAAAAGCTAACCCACTGCATTTCACAGGGCTATTTCCAGTTGAAGGCCAACCCCGGTGCCTGGATCTTGAGGTTGCGTGAGGGCCGCTCAGAGGACATCTATCAGATACAAGCGTGAGATTTTTTTTCTGTTCACAGATTTACTTTTACTTACTAATGTTCAGAAGTTTAGTGGTCAGTAAGATTTTTCAGTTGTTGTTTTTTTTAATCTCATGTTTACCAAGGCTGCATTTATTTGAACAAAAATACAGTTCTGTCATGACAACTCTCGGAGGGATTGGCGTGGTAATGTACATAACAATGTTAATGTATTTGGTCTTGGCGGAATAGATCTGCTATGCTGCTGGTGGTGCAGCAGAGCAAGTACCGAGACTTGCTACTGCCAATACATCCACAACATGCTGCTGTGAGCATGTAAGAAATACAGTTGCTCCACATGTAACTTATATGAATAACCCTCATAGCATACATGATCACCCCGAAGCAGATCTATACAGGTGGAGCTGGGGAAGGTGGAGGGTTTCTGAAGTGCGCTGCAGCTGCTACCACAAGCATTGGCCAAGTTTTTGAATGTTGAGCAGCGAGCTCATTGGCTACCAATACAAGAGAGAACCAATCAGATGTGACGTGATAATGATGTCATTGTCATATTGAGTTAGATCTATCGGACTGCGCCATCTAGAGTTTCATGCCAGAACTTTGTATTTAAAAGAGCTATTTTAAATTGTAATATGTAATAATATATTCCTGTTGTGGTAAAGGTAAGTTTTCAGTTTTCAGTGTCACAATCTTTCAGAAATCATTCTAAAAGCTGGAATTAATTTACTTTTGCCCCGTTTTTTGCCTCGATTTTCAGTCTGGGCAATAATTTTTTGATGAATATAAAGTTCAGAAGAACAGCATTTATATGAAATAGAAATCTTTGTTACTTTATAAATGTCTTTTACTGTCACTTTTTATCAAGTTAATGCATCCTTTCTGGATATATTAAATTCTTTAAAAAAATAAAATAAAATCTTACTGACCCCAAACGTTTGAAAGTTAGGTTACATTTGGCATATCTTGTTTCCACATTGATTTAAAATTCTTTAAAGTTACGGATTTTTATCAGCGCATGCATTCTCTGGGAGTCAAACCTGTCATCTTGGGTCTGCTAGCGAGGCTGTACGAGGAATACCGATGCCATCCAAAATAAAGGACAAAAAGAAACGGCCACACTCAAACTAATAGTCCACATCAAAACTCTCTAAAATGCTTGTCATCAATTTTCATTCCTCCTTCTGATTGTGCACATTTTAGCAGTTCTTTAAGGAAACATGGTTGTTTTTTTCTTTGAGAATTAATGAAGACAGTAAAATTTATACCCCATTCATTCCGGTTAAAGTTAGAGCGCAGTGTCATTTTTCACACTGCTAGTGTGATTATTCATACAGTCTGAGGTCTGGCACAAAACAAAACCAACTGTGAGAGAGAAAAAGAAAGTATCTCTCAGACACACACTGCTGACTGCTAAATGAATGGAAAGGCAGTGTTTTGTCAACGTGCAATTCACTGATATCCTGTTCTGAGGAAGTGCAGCCTAATGGATCCAGGGTTTCATTTATGATGCCAGAACTAATGGCACTCTGTGTCCTGAATCACTGGACATTTATTATGCTTTCATGTCATCACAACTTTTTTTCTGAGACATGAACAACTTGACAAAAGGAACGCTCAAAATAAATCCAGTATTGAATTGTGAGTCATTGGTGAGGAATCAGAGTAATTACAGTGATTGCAAGGCAGAACTATTGATATTCCTCAAATTATTTACTAGCTGTTCTTCATCTTCTTCATTGTTTTTCATCCTTGTTGTTCTTATCGTACTTCTTCATGTCCCTCTTCTTCTTGTTCTTGCCCTTTTTTTGTTGTTTTTCTTCATC
Source organism: Sinocyclocheilus rhinocerous (assembly GCF_001515625.1). NCBI lineage: Eukaryota > Metazoa > Chordata > Actinopteri > Cypriniformes > Cyprinidae > Sinocyclocheilus > Sinocyclocheilus rhinocerous. The sequence goes on from NW_015645530.1 coordinate 13,865, forward strand.
ATATTCATTCTTTTGTCCTTGTTCTTTGTTGTCATTTTTGTTTTGTTCATTGTTTTCTTTTCCTCTGTGTTGTTCTTCTGTATGTCTTGTAATAGTCATTGTTCTATATTCTCCTGGCTGATGTTATTGTTTTTCTGTTAATCTTTTTCTTGTTGTTCTTCTGTTTATTTTGTCCTTATTGTTCTTTGTCTGTTTATTTTATCCTTGTTATTGTTCGTTTTCTTGTTCTTCTGTTTATATTGTTCTTGTAGTTATTCTGTTTATTTTTTGTCTTTGTTGTTGTTTTTCTGTTTGTCTTGTACTTGTTCTAGTTTTTTTTATTTTGTTGTTTTTCTATTGTTGTTGTTCTTCCCCTTCTTCTTCTTCTGCATTGTTTTTGTTAATCTTCTTAAGTTTAATGAATCTGTAATTCAACTGCAAAACCTATAGACACCATTCAAACTTTAGTAGATAAAGTAAGCCTTGTGTATTTAGAGTTACAGGTCTGTAACTTTTAACATGCTTCATTTGCTGAATTGTAAGCACTGATATTTCCTTCAGGAAGTGCACATAAAGTATATTTGTGATCATATAGTGTTGTGTATGTATGTTTTAGACATGATGGCACGGACTCTCCTGTTGATGCTGGTGATGTCATTGTGGTACTTAACAGCTTCCACAGCAAGATCATCAAAGTTAGAGTAAGTTTGTAATGTTATTATAGTATTCACAATCTATTATGCCTCCATATAAAACACCAGCTGATGGGACCAATGAAAAAGTAACATCTATTCAAATATTAGGTCCAGAAAAAGCCTGACAAACTCAATGAGGATCTTCTAAGTGAAGGAACAGAATCCAAAGGCTTGTGGGATTCCATAACCAGGTGAGTCTGATTTTTGAAGCACTAATCACATCTTAGATCACTTCTTAAAAAGCTAGAGGGGAACAACACTTTAAATTTCTAAATAATCACAAAAAATATCACAGAAAAACAGACTGCAAGATCTTTGCTATGGCTGGGTCTGCATAGAATCTACAGAATGTGAAAGTCCAAAGTTCTTACCTTTTTTTTTTTTATAATTTTTTGGATAGTTTGATAACAGACTCATTCATCAAGTTCTGCAAAAATCTCTATAGCCAGTGTGAAAAAGGATCTGCAGATCCTGGGTAGGCCTGTCTATGACTGTTTGTGTCTATGTAAATACACACACTACCATTCAAAAGTTTGGGGGTTGTAAAATTGTTACATGTTTTTGAAAGAAACCTCTTATGTTCATCTAAGCTGCATTTATTTGATCAAAATGCATTAAAAACTGTACTGTTGTGAAATATTATTCCTGTGTAAAATAAGTAAAATGTGTTTTCTGTTTTAATACATATGTAAAATTCATGTAATTTATCATAGCAAAGCTCAGTTTCATAGCAAAAGCTCAAATTTTAACAGCCGTTACTCCAGGCTTCAATGTCACATGATGCTTGTGAAAACTGTGATACATTTTCAGGATTCTTTGACAAATAGAAAGTTCAAAAGAACAGCATTTATTTGAAATAAATATCATTTCTAACAGTATAAATGTCACTTTTGATCAATTTAATGCATCCTTTCTGTATATAAGTATTCATTTCTTTGTATAAATTTGCTGACCCCAGACTTTTGAACAGTAGTGTATATTTTGCATATTAAAATGCAGAGGGTGTGCACTTTAATTAACAGCTCTGTTTATTACGTTTTGTGATCTGTCTCCTTTGTTCATTGCTGTCTTTGAGAAGTGTGTGGAGTTCTTTGGAGAAAAGGTAGGGAACTTGATCTCTATATTTTTCACTTTTTTTCTCTTACTCACTTTTTCTTGCGTCAGTAAGTGACACAGCAGAATTTCAGTTAGTTATCTGTGATCCATCTTTTTCACTGAGTTTCCCCTCAGCTTGATTTTTACACATCATTCTCCACATTTAGAAATAGTTTGCCAGGTTGTTTCAAAATTCCACCTTGTCTCAGCAGGGTTACATCACCTCCATTCCACATTATTAAACAAACCTCATCTCACCTTTTTTCTTGGGAAGTATGTAGCTTGGAAACAGGAGACCGAAATGTTCCAAAGGTGTGATGCTTGCTATTAAAAAAGTGGTCTAATGTGAATATCTGTGTAGAGGCAGCAGTAGGTGAGATCTTGGCTAGGGTGGTTGTGGAAAGCTACAGATGGCACTTGGTTTTGTTTTGTGGTAATGATAGAGGTTGAGATCTTCAGAAATCTCTGAACCACCTCAGAACATACATACAGAATTCTTTGTCGACATGAAATAAAATAAAATCACTTGTGCTGTCTCAAAACCTATTAGGCTGAACCAACAACTTGGCAAGTTATTGCCAAGAAAGCATCATTTACTTGAAGATTCCATTTAGTTTCATATTTTGATACCTAATTTAATTTAAAAAATCTATTTTTTTTTAAAAATGCTGTTCTTTTGAACTATTTAAAAGAATCCTGAAAAAAGTTTATCACAGTTACTACAAAAATATTAAGCAGCACAACTGTTTTCAGCTTTGCTAATAAAAAAAAAGTTTCTTGAGCAGCAAATCTGGGGAAGTCGTGGACTAATGGTTAGAGAGTCGGACTCGTAACCCAAAAAGGTTGCGGGTTCGGGTCTCATACCGTCAGGGATTGTAGGTGGGGGGAGTGAATGTCCAGCGCTCTCTCCCACCTTCAATACCACGACTGAGGTGCCCTTGAGCAAGGCACCGAACCCCCAACTGCTCCCCGGGCGCCGCAGCAAAAAATGGCTGCCCACTGCTCCGGGTGTGTGTTCACGGTGTGTGTGTGTTCACTGCTGTGTGTGTGCACTTTGGATGGGATAAATGCAGAGCACTAATTCCGAGTATGGGTCATCATACTTGGCCACATGTCACGTCACTTTCATGTCACTTTCAAATCAGCATATTAGAATGATTTTGAAAGGATCATGTGACACTGAAGCCTGGAGTAATGGCTGCTGAAAATGCATCTTTTGTAATCGACAAATAGTCCACATAATCCTGTTATGACAGATTATTAGCAGAGCTATATCCTTGTTGCTGTGCCGAGTTTTTTGAGATAAGTGTGTGTTTTTTGGGTGTCTTGCAGCTTTGCCGGTGGCCCGAGCGTGGACGAGAATGACAAGAAGAAAGACGTTCTCAACATTTTCTCAGTGGCCTCTGGACATTTATATGAGCGCTTCCTGAGGTAGGACCACCACTTGTATGAATGCGCCCATGTCAGTGTCATCTTCAACTCTTCACGTATTTCTACTTCCCGTTTTTCCCCTTATAGAATAATGATGCTCTCTGTCCTTCAACACACCAAAACCCCGGTCAAGTTCTGGTTCCTCAAAAACTACCTCTCCCCCTCATTTAAGGTAAGATTGCTATCATTCCCAGCATGCTTTAGGCGCTCACCTGGCCATTCTCTGACTGACTGGTGCATTTTGTACACAAACATAGCAAGAGCTGGCTGAAATGACTTATTTCCAATTTGCCTGGCTGAGGTTATTTTTGAGAGTCAGGGTGCACAGGTTTTTTTTGTTTATTTTTAATGTTGGTTTTGACTGACTTTACAAAGTTTATGGCATGAGATTTTTTTTAGTTAACTTTTTTTATGAGATATGTAAGTTTTGTTTTGTGATGCTTTGCTCTCAGTGTGATATCCAATTTCAGTTTTAATTATAACTAACCCTTTTAATATAGGGGCTGCACAATTTGGGTAAAAAATCTAATTGCTATTTTCTGATCAAAATTACAATTGTGAATAAAAAATTTGTTTTGTTTTGTTTATGCTTATTTGTAAGGCTACACAATTTGCCCTAACATTTTGTGATTATAAAATAATAGTAATAATATTACAAAAATAAACAAAATAAGAAATATTACTACTGCAATATTTCACTGTAGAATTTAAAAATCAAATATTTAAGAAAAATAATCCAATAATAAAACTGTAATCTTGCAATACTAATACATTTATTGCCTGCCTTAAATTAGTTTTCAAACATTAAACCATGAGCAGAACAGAAGTCATGCTACGCAGTGGATGCTCCAACATTAAAGATTAAATTAATGCTTTTTCATAATCTTAGCAATGAAAATGAGGGGAGAATGATCCATGAATGTGTTAAAGGGGTCATATGATGTTGCTAAAAAGAACATTATTTGGTGTATTGATATATTGTGCTGGATATAGCGTGTGTTGTCCTCTGTAGTTTATCCCTTTCTGCTTGTGTGTGTACAGGACACCATCTCTCACATGGCGAAGGCTTATGGTTTCCAGTATGAGCTGGTCCAGTATAAGTGGCCCCGCTGGCTTCACCAGCAGACAGAAAAGCAACGTATCATCTGGGGTTATAAGATCCTTTTCCTGGATGTGCTTTTCCCCCTGGCTGTGGACAAGATCATCTTTGTAGACGCTGATCAGGTGACCTTACGCATGAAAAAAACAGTGGTTCTGAATGAAAAACCAGCATATTTGTACATTTAGCAACAAACATGATCTCAATACAGGTTAAATTCAGCGAGTGGCATCTCAGAAGTAATTACAGCTTTTTTGCATTTTTTTTTTATCCTATTTCATGGATGAAAATTCAAATGAAAATTCTGTAATTATTTACTCATCCTCATGTTGTTCCAAACGCATAAGAATTAGATTCCTCTTCATTACAGTGAGGTTTGGTTTTGCATGTCAAGCCATTACATTTGAGCTTCTTTTTACCATATGTGATGTGTGTTGATGTTGATCCATGTTTATATGTGAATGAAAACCTAAATTGAATTTGTTCATATGCAAGACATGATTGTGTCCCTTTCGGAACCATTCACAAATGGATTGCTTTTCCAGTGTATTTAGGAACTTTCTGAAGCGTCAAAGTTTTGGGGAAATGGACTTTCAGTTTCATTAAAAACAGCTTCAATTGTGTTTTTAAGATGAACGGAGGTCTGAAGGGTTTCACGCAGCATGAGGGAGAGTAAATTACACAAGTTTCATTTTTGGGTGAATCTCAATTCTTGGCGGTCTGAACACAAAATGAGTCAAGAAAAAGATAATAAAAATCATGGCTGATGTTACTTCCAGTTTATCCATACTACATGAAGGGCATGCAGAGCTTGTTGCATTGTGGGAAACAGTACTCTGTACAGTGTTCTCTGTTGTATGCTGCACATTTGAGCAGATTTAGTTGTAGATATAAAAAATAGTGTGTTTATGTTTTTGCATGTTGATATGCATCCATTTCCAACCTGTGAATCTGATTTAACAATACATGTCTTACAGTTTGCCATTTTTTTATTAATAGCAGCCAAGAGAATTCACAGGCACTTCTCCAGCAATTCTTCCTGTTAGCACATTAGCAAATAGTGATACCTTCTAGTTGCAAAACATAACCCAGCACACTTTATATTTAGATTGTCAGGGCAGATTTGAAGGAGCTGAGAGATCTGGCTCTAGAGGGCGCCCCCTATGGGTACACACCATTCTGCGACAGCCGAAAAGAGATGGAAGGCTACCGTTTTTGGAAGACTGGCTACTGGGCTTCTCATCTTGGACACAGGAAATACCACATAAGGTTAGACCACAACAAATCACAATAACATATGTTTAAGACACAGAATGTGAATTTTGTCTTGATAGATTATAGATTTGCTGTAACATTTTAACATTTTTTGAGAGGATTCTGTTGTTATATGATATGTGTAATGTTTAATAAATGTTGCCCTTTTTTTCCAGTGCATTATATGTGGTGGACTTAAAAAAATTCCGGAAGATCGCAGCTGGAGACCGCCTCAGAGGGCAGTACCAAGCCTTAAGCCAAGATCCCAACAGTCTGTCTAACCTGGACCAGGTATGTGCTTGACATCACACATGTTAACCATTAGAGAAGACTTTAATGTAATTTGAATGTTCTCTGTGGGGTTTGATGCTAACAGGACCTTCCCAACAACATGATCCATCAAGTAGCCATCAAGTCCTTACCTCAGGAGTGGCTGTGGTGTGAGACCTGGTGTGATGACAATTCCAAAACTACAGCCAAGACCATAGATCTGGTTAGTATGCATTCACACCACACTATCTTTCAACTACCAAAACACTACAGCTTAGCAGGAATGGGAGACCCATTGGGAAGATGCCAGTAAATGGCATTAGCAAACCTGAACTATTATATATATATATATATATATATATTAGGGCTGCACGATTATGACAAAAATCGTAATTGTCAATTATTCCCTTGAAATTGTAATTGCGGTTATTAATTACGATTATCACAATTTACATTGAATTATGTTTATACCATTGTTTTATGCAACTGCATGCTGTATTTTTGTATGAAAATAAACAAGCTGAAAACACTCTAACTGAAAAACTTTTAGTGCTTTTCTATAGAATTAAGCCTCAAATGTCAAATATACATTAGATTGGTTTCTTCTTGAAATTATAAAAAAGTAAAAATATGAATGGTATTATAATGTTATTCTAAAACTAAAATTAAAATAATGGGAAAAACCCTTAAGATAACAGGTAGAAAGTAAAAAAACGCATATTACGCACGCAGAATAACATA
>NW_015645530.1:20500-37529 GCF_001515625.1 Sinocyclocheilus rhinocerous
ATATATATATATATATATATATATATATATATATTACAGTATTTATTAGTCTTGGTTAATATACGTTAATAAAAATATTAATATTGTTAATTGCTTGTTATATAACTTTTTATCTAAAACAATGTAATGGTAAATATTGAAATTAACATAACTGACATATACTAAGATTATTAAATGCTGTAGAAGTATTATAGCTGATAATTTGTTAACTGATACAGTTAATATAGTTAACTAATGTTACCAAACATAACAAGACCTTATTGTACAGTGTTACAGATAAACATTAGAGTTTAGATATTTTATATCCCCTAGCATAACCCCACGTATTGTATTTGGCACTGATTATAATTTCAGCAATAACTATCAATTTGCTTTGTTTCATTTGAAAAAAAGACGATATTTGAAGTGATATCAGGTTGAAATGCCTGTAGTCTGATCATACCCAGATTTCTTCATTCCCACTATGACTAACGCACATACAGAGAGCGACAAAAATAGTAGTCTCATTTACACCCTCTTCCTCTCTGCCGGCTGCTCCTGAGAGGTGGAGAGGGAAACGGCAGTGAGGGAAATGGGTGTGAGGGCTGCAGCTCACAGCACAGGCTGGACTCAGGTCTGACGCAGGTTTAGAAGAGTGCTGACCTCCGCATTCCATCCAGCACACTCTCACCTCATTAATGTATACCAAGTTTAGTTGTGAAAGTCTTACTCCAGTGCTGTGTGGGGTTATTTTTACTCAAACACACTATAGGGAAGCAATTGTCATTTTTTTTGTTTATTTTATTCTTTTATTTTCGTGCCAATGTGCTTGCAGTCACCCCATAATATCATTGCTTTACCGTTCCATAATAATGAATAGTTTTCTCCTCTATATGGTGCTCATTCGTTTTGCTGTTTAAAAATGTTTAATTGCTAATTAATTGCTAATTTAATTAAAGTTAAATCCCTTTTAGTTTAATATATATATATATATATATATATATATATATATATTAATCAGATGACTAGAAAATACTTTATGGAAACTTTAATGCAATAATGTTCATTGCATAAAGACTCAGTTCTTAAATTCAGTCATACAGTTGATCTAGTGTATTTAGCCATTGTTTGTCATTAGCACAGTTGTTGCTACTTTTCTGTGCACATGAACACATTTTTATATAAATCTGATGATTCAACAGAAAAGCTATTGGGTCTTGAACTTTAAGCCTCATGTTTCTTACAATATGATGTGTTGTGTGAATGTTAATTTATTCTTAATCTACACTGTCTTTCAAAAGTTTGAGGTTGGTGGTAAGACTTTTTGTTTGTAAATGTTAAATACAGGAAAAACAGTAATATTTAAATATTATAATTAAAAAAAAACTCCTTTTCTATTTTAATCTTTCTAATGTTTATTTTGATGCTTAAGAACCATTATTTATTATCAATGTTAAAAACAGTGAAATTGCTGGTTCTCAACTGGTGTATCCAAACTAGTAACCAGTTTGAGCTCAGTTGTGGTATGCTTTTTGTTTTGCTGTCTATTCTCCGATATGATGTAACTTTTCTGAACTTTGTGTGCCAGCGGCACAATCAAAGTACCGTTATGTTGTAAAAAAACGTGTTTTGTGACTCAGAAGTCATGAAAGTGTTGATATCAAGCTCTATTATAGATGAACAGCATTGGCAGTTTTCACTTTAAGTGCTCAAGAAATTAAATTAGGCCACTATAAGCACTGATGGAAAAGGTTGAAGGAAGTGTTTTGCCACCACAATTGACTGTTTTCTTTGTGTTGATTTATTGCAGTGCAATAACCCAAAGACCAAAGAGCCCAAGTTAAGTGCAGCAGTGAGGATTGTTCCAGAATGGTCCAAGTACGACAATGAGATAAAGCAGTTTCTCAAACGGGTGAAGGAGGAGAAGGAGAAAATTACTCAGGGTAGAGCATCATCATCATCATCATCACCACAGCACACAGGTAAGACTTAGTCATCACTAAAATGACTTTTTTTTCTAGTAAGCCTTGTGTATAAAGCACAGTTCATAAACATCATCTGTATTTTAACAGGCACTCGACGTGATGAACTTTAGCACTTGAGTGCTCATGTTTGCACCTACAGTATCTTCCTGTGAATCTTGAACTCAACCATACAGAGATGTTTTCCACAACAAGAACACTGAGGAAATACACACAAGGAAACATTTTAAAGGACTTCATGACATTTTTTATGTATATGAATTTGAATGAAGGTTTAGTTTGAATGCTCTCTGACTTCAAGATGTAAACTGTATACATGACATAGCTTTTTATAAATAATTGTTGACAAAAAGATTTCAAACAATTGCAGCGTTATCTGATATGTTTGGCCAGTTTATGAAATTACAGTGGCACTGGTGTATATTTATAAGGGACAAACATGTCAATATTGTGTACATTCCTTCAGGTAAGATTATAGATGTTTATACTGTTTCAGTTCACTCCACATGGCCATCAAATTCCCATATTCATTGCTGTCAAAGTCAGCTCTGCAGATCCATTGGGATGCAGTCTCTGTATCCAAATTATTGAGACGGATCCTTTACATTCCGTTTTATTTATATTACATCATTGACTCTGTACACATTTGTTTCTATGCCTTGATGTTCAAAGATGTGGATTTTCTCAGGAATAAAGTGATTTTTATTCTGAAAGGGGGTACAAGTCTTTTATGATACACTGGGTGATTTAAATTCATTCATTTTAATGTTAGAAGCATTTGATTGCACAAATTTGTTTAATCAAACACAGCTATGCTCTTCAGTCATAGTAAAAACAGACCAAAAAGTCATTAAAGTTAAATTTAAATAAGCATTCATATCTCTTTATTTCCTTATTTACAGCATAGTTTGATTCACAGAAAAAATAGCATTGTTTTCTATGTACATATTATTCTTGGGAATGAAAAGGTCAGCGCTCACAGACTTTGCTTGATTATTAACCTTGCGCTCTGGATTGTAAGATCCCTGAAAGTATAGGAGCTGCTTTGAAGAATGACCGTTAGCAAACGGGATCACTTGATAGCGTGAGATAGGTGTTTGAAGGCAAGCCGTGCCTGTGGGCGGGTTCAGAAGGTGCCAGTTCCTATAGGCTGACTCCAGCACATATCCAGGCCCTAGGTCTATTCAGCCGAGCCTTAGTTGAAATTGAATTTGAAATTAAAAGGTCCAGAACCGAAAGGATTGAATCCCTGGAAGTTTTCCCAGCCACCGTGGAAGTGGTGGTGGTGATGCCCCCCACCCTGCTGACTCTCTGGATCCATGGGGTCCTCGCCCTGATCAAACTTACTCCTCATCTCTGCAGAGAAACAGAAGAACTAGACTAATTACCACAGAACATTAACCGAGCAACAACAGAGTGAAGCTACAAATGTGGCACTAAAATATACCTGGATCGGTGAGAACTTCTTTGGCTTGAGCGATGTCTATGAACTTCTTCTCTGCCTTTTTCTTTTCTTCTGCATCCTGGAAGTTGTCTGGATGCCACTGCTGCGCCAGCTTTCTGTATGCTTTCAGGATCTCTTTCTTTTGGGCGGTTCTGCAAGCACAGCAGTTTAATAAGAGTGTTTACTTACTTTAAAATAAGTATTAGGCCTCTGCATTGATTCACAGATGACACAGAGTTGTTGTGTGTATTATCTAACCTCTTTACACCCAGGATCTTGTAGTAATCTCTCTTCTGGGACTGTTTGAGGAGCCGCTGTGCTCTTTCCAGACCCTCCTTGATCTGCCGATCATTCTCACTATGTTCTTTAGCACTCTCAAAGTCCTTAATGGCTGCAAAAAGAACACAATTCGGTCACTTCACCTCATCATTTTAAGAGCAATCTTGAGGAAAAAGTATTAAAAGTAGTCAATTTCCTATGTATAAAACATCACCCAGTTATTAATAAAATATAAAAACTGGTTACAATGGTTCAAATTAAAAAATAAAAATAAAAATGTGTCCATATATCCAGATCTACCCTCTTCATACTGGTCATCCTGGAGGTAGGCCTCTGCTCTGTCTTTTAAAGCATTCACATTCTGAGGGTCTGCTTTCAGAACTTCACTGCACACTGAGATGGCTTTGGCAGTTTGTTGGTCCTGAGGAATAGGATCAAAACATAATCACTCACATCAGTTACGCGCAGATGCAGTGTATGCTTTGGTAGATAGCGACACCTTGTGGTCATGGAGCTCAGTCTCACCTTTGACAAACAGTGGCACATGCGTTCTTTGGCGTTAAGTATGAATTGAGGAACATTTGGTTCAGTCTTCATAACGGACTCATATTTACTAACTGCATCGCTGTACCTGGGGATTTAGTAAAACAATCATTTAGTTTCTTTAGATTGTCAATGAGTGTACATTCACTTGAATGGGTTTCAATCAAATTTATCATAAGTGGCAGTAAAGAATATTCTATTTCAAATAAAAACTGTTCTTTTAAACTGCATTTTTTAATTTATTGAAGAATCCTGGAAAAGAATCCTCAAGTGCAAATTCTGAAGAATTATGTGACACTGAAGACTGAAATGGCTGCTGTAAATTCATCTTTGCCATCACAGGAATAAGTTACACTTTAAAATATATTAAAATAGAATATAGTTATTTTAAAGTGTAAAAATATTTAATAATATTACTGTTTTTACTGTATTTTTAATTAAATAAATGCAGCCTTGAGCATAAAAGACTCATTTCAAAAATTGTAAAAGTTTAATAAATTACAGACCTCAAACTTTTGAATGATAGTGTGTATGTACTATTTCTTTAGTTAATTATATTCAAATGAATTAATAAATTAATGAAAATGTATTTTATTTTATATATTTAGGGTATCCTGGAATCCCTGTGACCCTGCATAGGACAAGTTTGAAAAATGGATGGATGTGTTATATTATATGGAAATATAAAACAAAAACAAAAAATAAACATTCCTAAAAAATAACTAAAATAAGAAAAATAATCTAGATCACAATATTATTATTAGAATTATTATTAATGTTATATTCTTTCAAATGTTGTTGTTGTTTTTTTTACAAAATATAGCAACATTGGGACATACATTTGCTGCTGGATCAGTTCCTCAGCAGCTTGTATCTGTTTGTTGAGCTTCTTAACTTGCTTGTAGTGGCTGAAGCACTGCTTATGATCCGGGTCCAGTTTCAGACACTCCCTCACCTCACTGCAAAAAACCACACACACTATTAAGCATGGGTCCAGCTGCTAAACGTTTATTACAAATTCAAAATAACCAGACTGAAAACTGGATGCCACTCACTTTGGACATGCAGCATACTTGTACATTTATCTTTGCATACATTGCATTTCATTTCACATACTATTATTAAAACATAGTAGGCAATATAGGTTAAGGTCTATATTGTGCAATACGCTAGTAGGCTTAGAATGCTTTTGTAGCATACATGAACTCCAAACTCCCAGAACTAAAGCATTAATAACTACATGTTGTCTTACTTGAGGGACATCTCATGGTCTCCCAGGTTGTAATAGATGGTGCTGAGCTTGTAGAAAGCCTGAGTGTTGTCACTTTTTAGTTTTGAAGCAGCCTTGAGGTCACTGATGGCTTTGCCCATTTCACCCAACTGAACGAAACACTCTGCCCGCATCTCTCTGGAGTCCGCATCCCAAACACACGTCTGAAAAGATGACAAGCAAATAAAAAGGACTTGACAAATCTTGTTTTTTTATAATATTTATAATAATAATACCTTGCTATTGGCAGTTAATATGATATTTGTTCTGTTTACAGTTCCTCCAAAGCAAACATGATGACATTACTGAACAAAGAGTGCCCTTATTGAGCACAGGACAAAAGCACCTGGATCACCTACAGGAAACAGGAACCTCTTGAAGGTCAATTTAAACTTTTGAGTTACTAAAGTAGGGACATAAATTAAGGTCAATGTTATTTTAGTATCATTGCTATACTATTATAGATAGTATTGATATTTCTAATTAGATTCTATTTTTACATGTTCTATTTTTTTATTGTTATTTACAGAATATAGCAGTTTTGGGACATACTTCTTTGGATCAGTTTTTCAGCAGTCTGTGGTGAGCTTTCAAAAGTTTGTTACTTTAATAGTCATTGATGTACTATTATAGCTTCTGTTAATATTTCAAACAAGATTGTATTTTTTATATTTTCCGTTTTCACTTTCATTTTAATTGAAGTTTTAGTAATTTTGTTGTTTTTTTTATTTTTTAGTAGCTTTTGATGTTTTTTGAAATATGCATATATAGTTTTTCTTACTTTTTATTTATTTGTTTTAGTTATTTCGTTTTTTATGTTTTACGTAAGTTTAAGTTTTTCAGAAAACAAAGATACGTTGTTTTCTTGGCTATAGTTCTAGGTTTAGTTAATGATAATAACCCTGATCCAGGTTAACTCACATCAATGATAATGTCGAGGTGCGATACAGCAGAGCCGTAGTCTCTGCGGGTGAAATCGCTCTGTGCCTGGCCCACCAGTCTCTGAATTTCATCAGATTTCTTCAGCTGGCTCTGTGCCTCCTGCTCTTCCCTGCTGCTTGGGTTTGATTTGAGCTAAAAGACAAAAAAAATGTGTCACACTTAAGAAAATGAACAGAAAGCAAGTGTCAAAACAGCAGAACAGTTCAATTGTGCACGTTAAACGAAGCCTTTGGGGTAATGACAGGAAATATACCCCACTGACTCACCCAACTAAGAATACTCTGGAGAAGGATGAGGGCACTTCAGAGAGACTTAATTAAATATTGTTTCCTCATAGGTATTACAATTGAAATGTTCATGTGATATAGAATGTACTGTCATTTTCTTCAGAAGATTTATGTGGACATGATAACTAGGTGTGCACTGATCAGAAAATACCATACAGTTGCCAATACCAACAGCCTGTATTTTAGCATTATGTTCAACCGATACTAAAATATTTATTTTTAAAGAACCACTTTTATGGCAGTTTTAATATTAAACCATATGCTACAGAAAAATGGACTATACAGTAAAATTACAGAAATCAATTCACATTCGGGTGTTATTACAACCGACCAGTTAAAGATGGCAGGTAATGATCAACCGGTGTCCAACTGGTGCATCCCTAATGCTAATCAAATGCCACGCACCACTTTTTTGAAATCCCTTTCTGCTTCATCAAGTTTGCCGTGTTTCAGCAGTAGGTTTCCTCTCTGAAGCCTCGCCTGTGGATTAAGACGAAACACTGGTTAAACAGGTTTTGGTAAATCATATAAAAATGTTGTACATATTTTACAGTGTGAATTGATTCTGAGAACCCACCGATGTGAAGTCCGGTTTAAGTTCGATGACTTTGCTCAGGTCTGGTAATGCAGATTTTGACTTTCCCATGGCAAGGTACACAGTTGCTCTCCTATAGTACGCCATGTAGTTTTTGGGGTCACCATCTGACAATTAAAAAAAATAATAATATTTAAATTAAATTAATTTATTAATTTAAAAAAAAAAAAGAGTATGTGGTATATATATATATATATATATATAATTTATTTTATATGATTAAATCTAGACACGTTGCTTACATCGAAACTGCACTGTGTGGAAAAGAATGCATTACACACAAGATTTCATTTAAGTTCTCATGTAAAAAGATCCAGTACTCACCAACAGCAGCGTGGAAGTGAGAGAGAGCATCTGCCAGCTGTCCAGCAGCCAGAAGCTTCTTCCCCATCTCCAGATGATTCTCAACACCACCATCCTTCCCTCCATTAACCCCTGCAATACACGTGAAAGGCAAATACGTTTTAATCTAGATGAACCACATAGCACAATAAGGTACACATGCAATACCTGAATCATGTGTTCAGTAGTAGCAGTATAGCACACTGGAGTAGTGCACATTAGTGTACAGTTAGTATGGCAATAGCATAGTATGCCTCAAACGTGTCCACTAGCGTCGAGCAGAGTACAATAGAGTCAGGAAGACTAGATTAGCAAACATTTTAGTGAAGTGAAACAGTGACAGACAACATACATTGTTGCAATGGAATCACAGTATTCCTGCTATAGACAAAATATATGCTATAGACAAAATAACATCACAAAAACTAAATAAAAAAACATAATTAACGTTTAAAGCATGCTTGACAGGTAACTAGATCCTCAGCAGCGTGTTTCTGGACTATTTTAACAGTTCTCCATATGTAGTTCATGAGTAACGTGTAGACATCTAAACAGCTGGGATTTTTCATCTCTCACTGACTTTCTTTGAGTTAATTTATAAAAACAAAGTCACTTTCTCTAAATAACTGCCATGAAGATGAACATATACAAAACTGGTTAAAAATCATTTCTTAAACAATAGAACTGACCACTTACCTTCGTATCGAAGATCGATCAAAACTAGTAAAAAAGGAACGTAGTTTAGTAGTTTGTGCGCCACCGGGCTTATGGCAACCATGTTTACTTTTCTTTCCTCCGTCAAATCACTGAATTAACGTTTAAAGTTCCTATAGACACACTGGACATTCGCATAGCTGTCGGGCCAGTGGACATCATGCCCACTGGTCGTGGGGCACTCTGATTGGCTGATATTTCTCTAAACCCCGCCCATCGCGCCCTGTTAAACGAAGGCTAGCCACGGCATCATTATTTTGGTTCTGTTTGCGCATGCGCGGCAGTGAGCGTGCACACTGGTGGAGGGGGGAGTTAAGACGTGTGACATCTATACGAAATTTATATTTATTATGTAGAACTGTATTTTTCGACTTTGTCAGAGGATTTTTTTTGCCGTCTGTAACTGGCTACATTTACGCACGTCTTCTCAGCATGATTCTTGAGATAAACTGTGGCAGAAAAGGGCTAAATTTCTCTTCTACATATTTTCTACCGTTCAGCCAGCTGTAGCAGTGCTTCCAAGCCTGAGGAACTCATGTGATGTTGCATGTGTCATGTAAACATGTATTTTGTCTGGGCTCCGTATTTCCAAAATAATGAGACACTTGAAGACATTATCTTATCAACAAAAAAAAAAAACTTTTTTTTTTTTAGAGAAAATCAGGAAGAATCTTCGTTGTTGATGTAGTTTTCTCAAAGAGAAATCAAATACAAAGAGGCAAGCACACTATGTATGCAGCAAAAGAAGACAGCATTGCTGAAGTGATAACTGGTCAAATGCATAATTTATTTATGTTTGTAACCGAAATGTAATGGCAGTGTTTCATCAGTCTCATCATGCCATTACTTGACTGAAAAAACACTTTCCCTTTTATGTGAAGTGATTCATGCTATAAAAGGATGATAACCATGAACTGTTCACATACACCATCATCTTGTGATCAGTAACATCATCAGTCCTATAAGAGGATTCAGAGTCTAAGCTATTTGTTGCACTCTGAAATCACTGGTATTGTTTGTGGTCCTTTTTCAGAGCTTATCAAAACATATTGCTTAAATATTTTGACCATCTTTGTGGAGATTACCACAAAAGCATTTCCAGTTTAATTATTTAGAGTCTTGTAATTGAAATAAACTACTCTCTAAAGTGACGTTTTGCTAGTTTATTTAGACTTGATCAACTGATGTGCAGCATCTTCAATGGTTTGAGTGGATCTGCAGTCTGATTCCAGGTAAGAACATGTCCAGCTCATATGTGAATTTTCACTTGAATTAACAAGGCTTGTATTAAACAACTGCATGATATTATCTGACACCATCAGTCAGAAATGAATCAGCGTGATTTTTTGTGTTTCTTTTCATAGTAAAATGTATTATTATTATTTCAGTGCCGACTGTCGAGACTTTGTGTGACCACGACACAATTCAACATCGCCGGCTCTGTGTACTCTAGAGCAGAGCATGCAGAATCAGTGTTTATCTGGATTTTATGTATCTCTGAGATTCCAGTCGTCCTCTTGACCCTGTTTGCATTGTGTTTTCTCATCAAGTCTAATCGTGCTGCTTCAGTTTATGTGATTCTTTCATATCTGTTACAGATCATTTTTGTGTTGATATCAACAACCCAATGGGAATCTAGAGAATCAAAGAGTGCATATAAGTATTGCTTGATTGTGGGTCTGCATTTCATGGCATGTATTGCTATTGAAAGATACCTTTTGGTTTCTGATCCTATCTGGTACAGAACTCACCGTTCAGTCAAATTCTCCTGTTTTATTTGTTTCATCATCTGGTTAATGCCTCTGATCTTTGCAGGGATAAAAACAATTCTCTAAAATTTCATGGCCTGTCCTAATGTCTAGCGTATTTTATCCCTAATCCTCCTGTGTTTTGTTGGTACTTGGAAGGGCCTCTCTCACTCAACATGGCAGTCTTTCTCTTGTGCTGCTGAATTACACCTTTCTCATTCTCCCCAATGCAATTAAGGTTTTTATTAAATTCTTTGGATTTTCTGTAAGCCAAAGAATTTCCAACTTTTTTACTGTCTCTGGTATCTAAACCCATTTGTTGACTGTTTATTGTACTTGTTCATGAGAAGTGATGTTGATGATATACTGGCATATACTGCTGTAGTGGCTCTGACAGACATCATACAGCACAACGCAACCAGTACCAGCACTCATCATCATAATGTGCAGTAACTAACAAGTCAAGCCATTTTTATTTATATACAGTAGTGCTGTATTAGCAGCTTCAGTATTAATAGTACCAAAGCAGCACTAAAAAGACAAAAGTGTCATTATTCAGCTCAGTTTAGTTCACTTAATTCACATGTTCAGTGTCAATGTTGCAAAGTTTGTCAGCAATGAAACTCCAACTAAAGCATCTGTACAGAAAACAATAGTGCCATTATTCAGCTCAAGTCAATTCAGTTCAGTAAAAGTTCAAAGTTACGAAACAAACAGGTGTGCAAAGTGTTTTCTGATAACCTTACAGCATCACAGTGTTTCCTTTAAGACTTATAAATAAATCATCTTTCTGAAAATTGCATGAAAATGTGAAGAGGAAGCAGATAAGTATGTTTTCAGGGATGTCCTGCAAAATTAAAGAGCTCAATGAATGAAATAAAATGTAATAGGAATCATTGTCTCAAGCATTATACCGGACAAATAAATAAATCTCTAATTTCACATATAAATGCGAATAATGGCCCAAAGATGTTGACACTGCTCATTTAATCCATCAGTTACAAGCCTTTGCACTCGTATCAGGGGAAATAGTTTAAAGGTTGTTCGAATAGCTCAAATCATGTGCTAATAAGAAGGTGTAGCAGATGCAAAGAAAAGGTGAAATACTCATAAAGGGGTACAGTAAACCCTTTCATAGACCTCTGTATGTGACCTTCTGACCATTTTATCCAACATGTCCTCCAACCAATACGCCCGCATAGGTCGTTTGTCCAAATCCCTGAAATACGACCCATCAGAGCGTATTCTACAATTGCACCATAATTCGGGTTTCGTATAGCTCGGTTGGTAGAGCATCGCGTTATACGACAATATGCAATCATGGGTTCGATCCCAGAAAACGCACGTGCTCATAAAATGTATATGCACTGTAGGCCTAAATCACGATTTTGCATGATTTCTGTGAGGGTAGGTTTAGGGGCGGGGTTAGGTGTGGTCATTCGTACGAATTCGTATGAATTAGCCACCTAGTAAAATATGTACAGATTGCCGTGAGATCGGCTTGGACCATGTAAATAGTCCACAAATTGCATTTAAATAAACAAGCATTTTGATTGGTAATGACAGTCATACGTCATTTCATGACGACAGACGCAACACGACACTAGCTTATGGAAGGCGGACGGGGCCAAATGGCTTTACACGGGACGCGTGAAATGTGACCGTAAAAACACGCACAATTTGCCCGCGTTAACGCGGCAATTTTGAACGCGTTTCTTTTGTACGTGTAGACACGCACGTTTTGGCCGCGTTAAGGCGTCAGTTTTTGCCGCGTTTATTTGGTACGTGTAGACACGCACAGTTTGACACTACTTAAATTAACTAAAATTATTTCTAAATTTGGAAAGTAATTTGAAAAAAAAAAATGCTTTTACTTGTTTTATTTTGTTCAATGTTTGAGGAGCTGCAGCGTACGTACAACAGACATCTGTTAGAGAGAAAAAAGGAGGAGGATATTAAAAACAACGTTTATCCGTTTTTACCGAGGCGATTTAAGGTAAGTTGTAAACACCACATCTGTGATCGTGTGTACATCTGCCGGCGCCGGCATTTTTTAAAATTAACAACGGTTGTTTATGGCGACGCAAAGAATTGTGGGTTATCTGTAGCAGCGAAGGATACACCTCATGCATCCTCCGAATTCCTGTGAAAGAAGGTCGCATTCGGAGTGTCCTACTTGCTTTTCTGAAATGAGACAGTCTCGATGACGTATGCAGCCTTCGAATGCGACCTCCGGAGGGCGCAGCCTTCTACATGAGACACAGCAACTGTCATTATTTTTACGCCCGCTAGAGGGCACTAAACTTTAAAACGTAAATATACTGTAGGTCGTAATAAGGTGCTTGCACAAACGACCTATAGGGTCGTTTTTCTGATTTTATCACCATAACTTGATTATGTGCTGTTATTGTATATGTCTATTGCACCCATATTGATTTTTTTTTTTACTAATGCTGAGCAATATAATGCGAACTACAGGTGTGCAATGTGAGTAAGCACTTTCTTTATTTGATGTGATTGTAGAAATGTCAAAATACTGATGTATAAATCTTTCTGAATTATCTGTGGGATATCTAAAATCCACACAGTATGAACACATTGTTTACATATTCTCATTGTTAGCCGATACATTTCTGGTGGAAACAGATTTATACATTTAGTATAATATTTCTGCAATTGGTCAGTTTATATGTAGGCTATACTGTAGGATGAATTCAGGTAAAGATTTTACTGTGCTCAGCTGGTTTACACTTTTAGAGCATGACAATAGTCTTTAATTAAAGATGGCATATTTATTTAAATGATAAAATAATTTTGGTTGATGTACTTTATACTGTATAATCTATGTATAAAATCTTGTTGATTAAAAAACAAGTTCATGGACATGTTATGTGCCAGTTGTTTCTATGCTGCATAATAGAAGAATGTAAGGGATATTGTTTCTTGAATGGGGTTTAGAAGTGAATAGCACACTATAGGGGTGGGCCTGAAAAGAAACCGAATTACAGGTTTACCCACTTAAAGTCTCAACTGTTCAAAATTTGCATTTTTTTCTATGAGGCTGGGGCCCACAAGGAGACCTCCACTAACTTCCAAGGAGTCCACATGATGACTTAAAATGTATTTGTTTGTGTGTGTGTTTTTGGTAAATTAAACAAACAAAATAAAAAATAATGTATATTCAAAAATGTTTTATTGATAATGTTTCTAATGAACATGCAGTGTTTCCCCTGCCATTATTTTAGGGGGGCGGCCCGCCCCCCCCACGGCACCCCCCCCCCCCCTTGAAGGTCAAGTTAATTTTAAAACCTTATTTTTAAGGAATAAGCATTCAATATTTCTTCAATGTTTTAATTGTAATATTAAATGACCTTTATTTTCCAAAAAATAAAATTTGTTTAATTTTCATTACTTAAAAGATAGATTAAATGAATGTTTTATGCCTTAAAACAAAATGTAAATACACAACACAGAATTTCTGAGCAAAAAAGCATAAGGCTATTGTAAGAATAAATTATTGTTTTTATATTATTGTAAAACTTGTTTTATGCTTTCAAATAATTAGACATGCTAAAACAGAATTTGGTTACAATAAAACATAAGGTTGGAAAAATAAAAACATTTCATAGGGCCCTAAACATGTATTATTTGTTAAACTTTTAATAAATTGATGTTAAATTGTTTAAGTTTCATGATTTTAATTAATTAGACATGCGGTTTGATTAATAAAATGTAATTTAACCATTAAAAAGGAGTCCAGAAAAAAAACGGGGAAAAAAACGGAACACCCCCCCCGCCCCCCCAAAGCCATAAACCTAGGGGAAACACTGACATGGACTTATGCTAACAGAAATGTGCAAATACACTGTAATTAATTGATTACAAGCGTTTAATACTTTTTAACAGGCTTTTAGGTTGTTAATGGGGGAAATGGATTATAACTACAAGGAACAAAACAATTTCCTGGGGAGTTGAGAAAAATCAATGTTTTTTTTTTTTTGTTCAGCACCCCAGGGAAAATATTGGAACTTCTCGGAAAGTCATTTAAACATACTGTATATGTTACATTTCTCAGAACCTCATCATCATTAGCTGATGAGCAACATCTTTAGCGCTGTGCAGATTCCAGGTATGAGAAAGTCTTTTATGTATATGAAATATTTATTCCTATTTGTTATTACACTTGTTATGAATGTAACTGCTGAAATAAAAAGTTTTGTTATTTCTAAATATTGAGATTCCATTTCATTTACTTAACCCTGTTTCCAATGTTTTTTCTCATTACGTCTCATCGTGACACTTTAGTTTATGCAATGCATTTGGTTCTTTCTGATCTGTTAAAGAGTATTAATTATATTATCGACGATCCAAAGGGAGACAATTACATTAATTAGTGCACATCAGTAGCCTACTTTTCTGAAAAATGTAAAAAGACTTTTTTACATTTCAGATATCCCACACATAATTTGTTTTCATTTTTATTAATTAATTAAAAATAAATTATTTGTGGGATATCTGAAATCCACACAATATAAACACAATGGGCCTCACTCATGAAACACGAGCAGAACGAATTTGTGTAAATTCGTTCTTAAAATAACGCCATAGTTCTGACGTAAACTTTCGAATTCAGGAAAATGTTCGTATTTTCAAAATGTTAGTTGATACGAAAGAACTGTACGCCTGCTCCCTACCACGTGTAAATGGTGCGTAAAACGTTCTTCTGTGTTCATTTTGGCAAACTGATGACACTGAATTTGATGCACTGCCATTATAATATTTTACAAGTTCGTTTACTCCGTTTTTCCCCCCTTTCTTGTAGCTGAGAGTTGATAAAATATTTAGCTTTGGGTAAAACGCAGCGCTTGTCACTGTCACTTTTTACCCAGCCGTCCAATCAATGGAGGAGGGGCGGGACAAATACTACACCGACCAATCATCCTACTTGTACAACTCCTGAACAACAATGGAGAAGTTCATATTGCTGGTTACTGCATTTTTATATTCAGTAATATTCTTCAAAATGAGATACTAGTAATATGTTACTGCCGTGGATATTTCAAATCATAGCAACCAAAGCGTCTCTCAGCTAGAAAAACGCTGTGCCACCAAAGCGTTCTCCAGCACCACCAGCTGGCCGTTTTAAGTAGAGCGCCTGACCGTTTTTCAGCTGGCTAAAAACGCTTTGGTGGACACACGCAGGGACGCGGGAAGTACGGGTGCTGAGGGGGCTGCAGCACCCCCTGTTTTCACATGGTTGCAAATGCAACGCCAAGTTTGTTCATTTAAATTTATTCAGTTTTAGCATTTAATAATTTATTTGTAATGATCTCTGAAATGTAAATTGTAAGTGGGCTATAATAAACCCATGTTTATCTTTATAAACATGATTAATTTTACTTGTGATGTTCTCTATATGGGATGATTAGCTTAATCCTCATGAACACGTGACGCTAGCGCATGGTTTCAGACATGAACTGTACAGAATGCGAACAAGATTAACTTTAATACAAGCACGAGCGCCCTATTACGAATGATTGGAATTCATTAACATACACATGTTTAACTATCAAATCGGACGTTTGCGAAGAGTTTGTGAATCCGGAGGAGAGTTTTCGGGAAGGTCTGTTCTGCGCGCAAATTACTCAGAATTTACTCATATATTTACGCAAGTTTCATGAATGAGGCCCAATGTTTGCATGTTCTCTTCATTAGCTGATGAATGTTTGGTAGAAACAAATTTACAGTTTTAGTGTAATTTAGTTTACATGTTTTTGTTTTTGTTTTTTACATATTGTATTGTAATGTATTATTTTAAAAAAAACTAAACATTTGGATCAATAAATCTCCCAAGTGCTGGTTTATGTTAAAAATATAGGAAAATAAAGAAATTATGCCGAAGCCAAAAGACATGATATGGGATTGGTTTATTTAACCAGTGAAATTTAATAGGGTTTATCTCCTCACATTTATTCCCTTATGCTTTCCTGGATTGAATGGGTTTTAGTGGCACACTAAGGGGTGGGTTTGAAAAGAAACTCAATTATGGGTTCTCTCACTTCACTCTCCCACTTCTCAACTCTCAACTTCTTCCATGGGGCTGGGGACCACATGGAGACCTCCGCAAACTTCCAATGAGGCCACATGATGACTTAAAATTTTCTTTTCTTTTATTTTCTTTTCTTTCTTTCATATGGTATCTTTATGTGAGATAGAAACTGGCATTTAAACAATTATTCCAAGAAAACCATTATTTACATAACTAAATAACAATACTATCCATAAAAATATATGGATAGTAAAAATATATAATATATTATTTATAAGCTTGTTTCTTCATGGGGACCTCAATTTAGGTCACCACGGTGACACGAGGCCCCATGAGTCAGTGTGTAGCCTATTCAGGTGTCCCTGAAAAATACACACACACACACACGCACACACTAGCCAAAACATTTGTTGTTTTGCATTTCATAATTATTTTACTGTGGAAGATGACTAGTCAAGTAAAATGTATTTGTATTGCTCTTTTCACAATACGCATTGTTTCAAAGCTTACAGAAAGACTTACTGTTATGTCAATTAAGAGATTTAAAGATTTTTAAATGTTGGTCATTGTTCTATTAAGATAAGTATCTTGTTTAAGTATACAGTTTATTAACTGTATGTAGTAGAACAAAATATGAAAATAACTATTTGAATTATTACCGGCTTGGCCTACAAATTGACCTCACAACTGAACAGCACTATTTCCATCCCACAGGTCTGTGTGAGTATTGTCAGGAGGAGGAATCAGTAGAACATGTTCTATGTCACTGCCTAAAATATATTAAAGAAAGTTCAGAAGGACACCACAGGAGATACTAGATGCAAAGCAAATACTCGGTCAAACAGGAAATTATAA
>NW_015645530.1:37551-39608 GCF_001515625.1 Sinocyclocheilus rhinocerous
CATCCCACAGGTCTGTGTGAGTATTGTCAGGAGGAGGAATCAGTAGAACAAACATGTTACAAAAATATATTACAGAAAGAGAAATATTCAGAAGGACACCACAGGAGATACTAGATGCAAAGCAAATACTCGGTCAAACAGGAAATTATAAATCTTTAATTGTATTCTTGAGGGAAACTGGCTTAATAAATAAAATATAAAGTGTAATTTATTTTTTATTTTTGTAAAGTTCTGTTAGTCCCTCTGGCCCACACTCTAGTAAAGTAGGTGGCGGTAATGCACCTTAACGTTGGATGCCACCAGCCATAAAACAACAAGAAGAAGAAGAAGACCGCACTATTTCCGCCACATATAAAGAGTCGAAAGTTTAATTTCATCACACATGCAACGGTGGTAGTTAGTTCTTCAGCGGTCTGTCAACAAACTATATTACAATGTCTGCATGTGCATTGAGAGTGTTTGTCCAGCGAGCGGCTGTGATGCGTAAAGCGGCGCACCAAACATTCAGTCAAACGAGAGCGTTTCCTCAATGCGTGACCGGGAGCTACACACACAGTAGAGGAATAAACACATTAACAAATTCACTAAGGTAAGAAACTGTCTTTTTAAAATTGAGTCGTTAAGACTTATCCATTTTAGCAATTTTGTCAGCAGTGATGTGGTGATGTAATGTCCCCAAAAGTGTGTCTTACATCAAATACGTAACGTCATTAGGTTAACAGTTAGATAACAAAATGTCAATTCTTTAGCGTTTCTGTCAAACAAAAAATGCCACAACAGTAGCACAGTTTCTTAGGGTTCACATGATAAAACAATAGATATAATGTTGAAAATGCAATGGTTGTCAAATATCAAATTTGTGAACGTGAGGAGAACTGATTTCATACATTGACTTAAATGACCTTAAGATCTGTAGGGTAAAAGTCATTAAAAACATGGTTCAGATGAGTTCTGAATGATCTAGCATAATCTGCTTGCGCAGTCTAGTATTGACACATGGTGTGATATTTTATGTCTAATGACATACATGTGTGGCTTAAGTCTACAACTATTTTTGGGCTTACTGTAGTTCCAGTTGAGCATGTTGTTTAGCTGTTTTGTTGTAGGTTTTTTTGTGTGTGTGTGTGAGTCAAGGCTATTGGGTTACAAGTATATTGAGTGTATGCATTGTGTAATAATGTGTTCCTCTTTATTTTATGTTATCTGTCTTTATCTTATTTTTATCTTTGGGTCTATGCCTGGTGACTAACAATGTGACTATTGTTATGGTTGATACATTGATAGCTGAAGCTTCCTCAAGGTTATTTTATACGCACACCAAACCTCTGGAGTACTTGATCTGAATGGTCAAATTTGACATTGAGTTGTCAAATATTTCCCAATCTTGACCATTGTTCAGGGCATTGCTATATACCTGACTGCTGTGCTGACATACCTACACTACTATTCAAAAGTTTGGGGTTAGAAAGCAACTGCATTCAAAGTTGATAATGATAATGGAATAATAATAATAATAATAATGATGATGATAATGGAAAATGGTTATTTTAAGTTAAGTTATAATATGTGACCCTGGACCACAAAACCCAGTCATAAGGGTCAAATTTTTGAAATTGAGATTTATGCATCATCTGAATAAATACGCTTTACATTGATGTATGGTTTGTAGGGCTGCAACTAACGATTATTTTGATAATCGATTAGTTGGTCGAGGATCTGGTGGTTAACCGTGTCAAAAGCAGCAGACAGATCCAACAAGTCTCGGTTAAATGTCCACTTCTGAAACCAGACTGGTTGCTGTCCAGGAGGTTGTTCTGTGTGAGAAAGGCAGAGACTTGGTTAAACACAGCTCGTTCAAGTGTTTTTGCAATGAAAATCAGAAGGGATCTGTAATTATCTAAAAGCTGTTTTTTTAAGTACACAGATTAAGAACTATAAAGACCAATAGGTATCACTTTACAATAAGACCTCATTAGTTAACCTTAGTAACCTTAGTTACATTCACAATGAGCAATAGCTACATTTGCTACAGAAGTTATTAATCTTTGTTTAAAAAA
>NW_015645530.1:40748-50686 GCF_001515625.1 Sinocyclocheilus rhinocerous
TCTGTTTTCCGTCTGTCTGACGCGCGTGCACGCGCCTGCCGCTCTGGCGCTCATTCAGTAAAGATTAAAATTTAACACAGACTGTCAGGACGGACCTTTATGCAAAAATGGAAATGCTCGCGTGAATTTGTGACATTTATACATAAGGATATGAATGACCGTTAACTGAAAGTTTTTTTGTGCTGAGGACGCACACGCATCTGTTAGAGCGCCTGACAGGGCAAGCCATTACGCTAATGCATTAGCTTAAAGCTTAAAATAAATAATTCTCATGTTTTGGGTAGCTTGGATCACGTAACTCCCCTGCAGCATCTCATTTTGTTTCCTCCATTATTTTAGATGCATTTTGTCCATAGAAATAAGTAATTCAGTGCTTTAATTTGACGCGACCGGCTGAAGTTGGACAAGTATGTAAACTCCGTTGGACGTGCACTGTGGGCAGACCCGATTAATCGATAATGAGAATCGTTGTCGATGATTTTCATAAGCGATAATAAGCGATTTTATCGATTAGTTGTTGCAGCCCTAATGGTTTGTTAGGATAGGACAATATTTGGCCGAGATACAACTATTTGAAAATGTGGAATCTGAGGGTGCAAAAAAATCAAAAAATTGAGAAAACCGCCTTTAAAGTTGTGCAAAAGAAAGTCCGTAGCTATGCATATTACTAATCAAAAATAAAGTTTTGATATATTTATGGTAGGAAATTTGTAAAATATCTTCATGGACATGATCTTTACTTAATATCCTAAAGATTTTTGGCATAAAAAAATTGATAATTTTGACCCATACAATGTATTGTTGGCTATTGCTACAAATATACCTGTGCTACTTATGACTGGTTTTGTGCTCCAGTGTCACATATATTACAAGTATTACTGTTGAGTAGGGCTGTCGCGGTGAGGGAATTTCCCTTGCGGTAATTTTGAGTGGCTCAATAGCGCGGTATGCGGTATTACCGCCATACACACACACATATATATATATATATAATTTGTGTGTATGTGTTACGATATAACTAACGAGGTCATATTCAGAAGACAATGAAACCGAAACCAAATAGCGTTGAAACAGGAAGTGAAGTAAATAGAAGAGAATGACAAAATAACGGTCCACATAACAGAACATAAACCTGACAATAAGATCGTTAGGCTATCGTTAGCCTATATGTATAACAGTTAGCCTAGTTGTAATCTGATTTTCTAATCTGACTGGACAAGAGACTTTCTATTGATATTTCCACCTGCGCGCGTTCTTCGTATACCGTAATAAAAGCATTAGCAATTAATCGCAACATGAAAATTTGATACCGGCATATCCCTATACACTACGTTTACATGCAACCAAATAATCAATTTGTAATCGGATTGACGGCTCAATCAAACTGAAAAACCTTCACGGAAACACAATCAGGGTATCTTCCAGGGTATCATTCGTTTTTTTTATTTAATATTGAAATCTTCATTTGTTCAAACAAAACGAAAAATCAAGAATTTGGCTTCATTTTTTGTTTTAGTTTATCTCATAATTATTAATTTACTTCGCACCTGCACTCACAACTACCTACTAGTCTACATCTTTGGCACACCGCCTGAATTATTATAGCTAACCACCTATTAAAATCTGTGTGGCAAAGCTGTGCGATGCACTGCAGCGTGGGAAGAATGTATTGTAGACAAGCACAGACCACTATTAATTATGTGAACATAGGTAGTTTTAGACAATAAACTGAGTTTATTTAATTAATATTGAGTATTGGCCAGCTAACTGATGGCATACCAATGCAATTACCAATTATTATAGACAGCCGCTTGATTTTATTCCTAAATGAATGAATGAAGCATTTTGAACGAATTGATTGAATAAAAGGCTCCTTTATTAACACAGTGACTTACCGCCACCTAGTGGCGATATTACTTTCATAATTCAAGTATCATTTCATTTTATTCATATTTCTGTATTAAAAATGTTGTATAAAACATTAATCTCATTTCATTATACGTTTGTAATTGCTGTGTAAATGCACGTACAGCCATCTGATCAGCATTAAATTAAATCCATCTAAAAGCATCTTCAGATGCAGGTTCTATATCACTGAATACTGATTTAATTGGTAACAGCCTATTGTCATATTATTCTAATTTATTTGATGTAAGAATTTAACATTAAAGATGACATACAAAAGGTAAAACATAAAAAAAAATAAAAAATAAAAAATAAATAAAAATCTGAAAATCAGTTGCCCCTTATGGGAAAGTTAATTTCTGACACTGATGACACTGGCTTATTGTTCGAAGTGTTATTTCAGGGTTTGGATATGTTCTTATAACTCAAACGAGTTCACCTTCAAATCATGACGTCAAATTCACATTTCACTAAATTCAATCACTGAAACAAGCACTCTGACGAACAAATAGTCCCATGCCAGTGGGATAACAACATATGATTTCCTAAATTTCTAGAAAGTGCTCTAGGAATAAAACAAAAAAAAAATAGATGTGCTGTGAAGGTAAATTACACGAAGTCATTTCTTTTCATATCTGTCATATTATTTAAGTTCCTCCTTTGTCTAAAACGCAGTGTATTGTCTAACACAAAAGTTATGACTGTATGTTCACATAAATTGATAGTGGTCTGTGCTTCACTACAATACATTCTCCCCGCGCTGCAGTGTGTTGCGCAGCTTTGCCACACAGATTTTGATAGTTAGCTATAATAGATCAGGCGGTGTGCCAAAGGACCAAAGGATCTACCTAGGTACGGTTTGTGTCAAGCCATTCATTAATCTGGCTGTTTGATGAAGAGAAAGAGATCAAATGTAGTAGAAATAAACATGTTAAGAATCAATAGAAGCGGAGAACTATTATTATGTTTTTTTTAAGGCCATTCGTTAATCTGGCTGTTTGATGAAGAGAAAGAGATAAAATGTAGTAGAAATAAACACGTTAAGAATCCATAGAAGCTGTGTTTTTTTAGGACTATTAAATGTTTGGTTGGCCAATCAGCGGAGAGGGGCGTTTCATTCCCGCCCACATGTAGAGATCGAATATTCAAGTTGCTTATTTGTTTTCTATCCCTGAACGTAAAAACGAAAAATGAAGCCAAATTCTTGATTTTTCGTTTTGTTTGAAAAGTTTGTGACATATAAACACGCACATCAACCCGATCACTTTATTTAACGTTCATGTAAACACTACATTCAGAGTCATCAATCGGAATGAATTCAGTCCGATTGAACCAAAAATTTTGCATGTAGTGTGGTCTCTCTCTCTCTCTCATTACATACAAATGCAAGTTATTTTTCTTTTTATCTCAAATGATTGCTGATTGTATTAAAAGTGACCTCAAAGGACTTCTGTATTAGTCCAAAATGTAGTACTGTATATGGGCAAAATAAGCAAACATTTTTCCAAATATCATCTTTTGCCTACTGAAGGCCACTGCACCTAAATCCCCTCCATGCTCCCTCTTTGTGTTTAAGCCTCCATGCATAAATCGTCTTTTCTCAGGAGGGTTTTTACTAGAGCTTAGGTGAATTCATGCTCAGGATATTGTTGTAGTTGTGTATTGAACCGTAGATGACTACTCATTATTCCATTCAGCACAGACGCTAGCTGTTATTTAAAATTTCCTGAAAATGAAAAACAGAGGTATGTCAGGGAAAGTCTGAATGAAATGGGATAAAACTGTGAAACTTTTCAGGAATCTACATTCCAAGGGAAATCCATTGGCTTCTTAAACAATGATTAACAACAACATCAAGAGGTTTAGCCAAAGTTTTTAGCAAAAGGTGCTTAAGGATACAACAAATCATTGTTCTAGGTTTTTCATATAGCACTTATGATGATGATGATGATGGCTTCATCTTTGCACTTTAAGTCTTAAAAATGTCTCTGTGCAGGGCTGAGGAGAAGGTGACAGTTCACTTTCTGAATCGAGATGGAAAAAGGATTACGGTGAAAGCTTTAACTGGAGAATCACTGCTCGATGTTGTTGTTAACAATGATCTAGATATTGATGGATTTGGTAAGTGGTTTAAAAATATTGTACATAGTTTTATTTGTTCAGACAACTATACATTTTTTCCTTCACACACTATAAAAAGTAAAAACATGCAGTTTCTTCCTGCTCTGATCCTTAAAATGGCATTGTCACCTATTGTAGTCAGGTTGATTCAGGTCGTATTAAATAATATTTATGATTTTAATGAATCCACATGAAAGACATTTTTACCTGACAAAACATTTTTCCAGTGCATATTGTGTACTGTCTATGAAGACTGCAGGTTGACTCAAAAAAAGCAAAAGTAAACGTATGCGAGTGATATAGAAAGGCAAAAATGATTTGGTCATCATGAACAGACTAAAGCTTTACAGGACTTTTTGTATGTAATCCAAAGGTAAAACGAGGTAAACAGCTAGAGAAACATTTGAATGCTTGTCATGGTAATGTAAGTGACTGTGAGTCTTGTTGCAGGCTAATATTTTTGTGTGTCTTTTGGGTTGTTGAACTAGGTGCATGTGAGGGAACTTTGGCCTGCTCTACATGCCACCTTATTTTCGAGGAGGGCGTTTATAAGAAGCTTGGAGCTGTTTCTGACGAGGAAATGGACATGCTGGACTTGGCTTATGGGCTTACAGACACGTGAGTGAACAAATCATGATCACAGATCATTTTAAAATAGTCTTCAAAGGCCATGCAATAGCTGTTGATATTTTTGTATTTAAAGATGAAGAATGTGTCTATTGATGTTTAAATACACTTTCCTATTCTATGTATGCAGAGACAACAATTAGTAAGCCATTCATAGTTTGATTCCCCTGTAAATGTAAACACTAGCTCACTATCATTGCTCTGTTTGTTTGAGCATTGTGACCAGCCCATAACTGTAACATTGGCCCAACCAGTGGAGTGAGTTAGAGGCAGAGTTATCTGTTTGTGATTGAAACCCACTTCCATATGATTCCAACACTTGCCGTAGAATTACTGACTTCACCTTAAAGGGACAGTTCATCCAAAAATGACAATTCTGTCATAAATTACTCGGCCTCAAGTTGTTCCAATCCCCTAAGACTTTCATTCATCCTCGGAACACAGTTGAAGATATTTTAATTGAAATCCGAGAGGTTTCTGTCCCTCCATTGACTTTCACTTTGAAGGCCCAGAAAGGTAGCGAAAACATCATAAGTTAGTCCATGTTACTCCAGTGGTTCAACTGTAATAAACGAAAGTCTTAGGGGTTTGGAACAACTTGAGGGTAAATAATTAATGACAGAATTGTCATTTTTGGATTAACTATTCCTTTAAAAGGCGCATGTACATTAAAAAGTGCACATCTTTTTCATTTTCTGTTATAGCAGTTCATGATTTGGCTTGATATGAATATTCATGGAAAATCTTCAGATTTCTTTTTTGCATGTACATCTTTCAGATCTCGTCTGGGCTGTCAGGTGTGTTTGAGGAAAGATCTGGATGGGATGATTCTGCGTGTGCCAGACGTGATATCTGATGCTCGAGTTGACAGTGAAAAAGAGTCCTCCACAGCCCCACCCAAAGTATAATCTATAAAATAAAGCCCAGCTGTATCTCATAAACACTGCATTATGGAGATATCTTTAATAACAGGTATTTTAATATGTACTATTTTAATAGAAAACTAAAATTTAACTGATAACATTTATCGTTTAATATTATTTACATGCTGCCGTAAGTAGTTTTTATAAATTTGGGGATTGTTGTTTTTTAATTGTGCAGACTCTGCAATTCTTTGTGTCACAATGAGAGGTGGGAGCATCTTGTTATACATTTTGAATGCAGAAATAACTGTAACTGATTTATTGCAATAAATATGATGTTCACCTTTTTAAGTTGCTTTTTTTGTATTTGAAAGCTGGAACATCATCCTCAAGCAAGTACATGTGATTTATATTTGAACATGTTTTGCTGTTATGTCTAAAAATGTTAAAAATGTTGACATGAGCACAGTGAGAATGTGAATTACTGAGCCGAAATATGTTTGCAAGAATGAACACGTGTTGAAAAATAAACTAGGGCACACACAAGTGGGATTACTAGTTTTAATAAGATTTATGGTACAAAACATAATGAAAATGTAGCACTGTATTGAACAGCATTGTTTTTTAAAGTGCAGTAAAATATTGTAATTATAAATCTATTTTTCTGTCAACAGTTTTGTATTTTACAAAAAGGTTTGGCTACATTTACAAAAAGGCATAACAATGCTCAAAAATCATCTTAAAATGAAATCCACTTAGACCTCAAAATGGTAACATTCATCTTACAAAGTTGAACTTAAAACTTAAGTTTTAAGATCAACAAGCAAAAATGGGTAATACATCCCTTAGGGCTGTCACTAACGATTATTTTGGTATTTCGAGTAATCAGTTGATTATTCTGACGATAATCTGATAATTTTTTGTGGTAATAAAATAGACCTAAGCAAACAATAGACTTTAAAATTACTTAAAATACACACATAATAAAAATGAGGCAATAATAGCTGGTTCAAATAAAATATCAAAATCAATTAATCACTTGTGTCTATGATGTATTATATCAAATGCCTGCAGAGAGCACCAACTGCCTGACGATTGTTTTTACAATTTACAGCACGATCTAATCCTTGTTTAAAATATTGACTAAACAACATTTAATTAAAATGTCCACTTAATCTTTAATATTTTTCCCCACATCTGTATTATAGAAAATGCCACTGTCATTTTTTTAACAAGAACATGTGGACGTCAAAACATGCAAATTCAGAGCAAGGGCTTAAACTTTTATTTTGAAGTCGTCTGTGGAATGCGCTACTTCCGGTATTTTGCCGGTTAATCGTTAAAGGGCAAAATGTAATCGATGATAATCAAGTATTCGAGTTTAATCGAGGAATCGTGACAGCCCTAATATCCCTACTGTATATAATCCTGAAAAGGTAATTTTGTAAATGTGAGTATAAGTGCGTGCCGTTTTTGAATGTTTTAAATGCTTCAGTTTGATTTGCATAAGGAGGAAAAGTGAGGAAAAAAAATTACAATAAAAGTACAATAAAATCCCATGCATATTATTCTAATGCTTGTAGATATTTACAAAAAAAGGCATTATAAAGCTCAAACTGCAAGTATTAATAAAATAGCTATTCCTAAAAAAAAAATTTAATCATACTGTAATCTGAAGCATGTAATTGTTAATTGTAAGAAACCGCAGATTATTATAATTAATGGGGTCCCAGTGTTTGTGCTGTTTTTGAAATGACTTCCCATTGGCTTCACACAATCCACTGGCTGCTACTGCAACAGCTGAGCTTTTGGCCTCTCCCAACAGCTTGCTTCTCTCTGAGTCCCAAGTAGTCCCTGACTATTTTTCCAGAGGAGGGGTGCAAATCAAGTGCTTTAAACCTCAACTGCTGCCCAGAAAGTTTGGTAGACTTCAAACCTGCCTTCTGTCCCCTGATTTTGTGCACCGTCAACTTGCAACTCTGTCCATAAAACACACTCTGTGGTAGCTTGACCTCTTCTTCAGTCCTGGTTTGACAGGTAAACCTGATGGTCTGAGGGTCAGGGGAAACCTTGGGGTCTCCTAAAGGGCTGTGCGTGGGGCTCCCGGGCCCCTTGTAGAAAAGGCCTTTTCCTTTATGTAAAGGCGTTTGAGTGGGAGTCTGTGAGAACGGTTTTCTGTTGAGCTTTTGTAAGGCCTGCTGATAAGGAGGAGGATTTTTGGGCATTTTAGGCTGTAAACCCCCTTTAATATCAGTGAAGTTCCTCTGATTATTTGGTGGAGATAATTTCTCATTGGGCAAACTGTTCGAGTGTTGGTAATCTGTGCCATTTTGAGTGAGTAAATCAACCTTGGCTGGAGAATCCTGAGGAGAATGAAGGGTCTTTCTGGTGGACAGAGAAAATGGACTGTCTATTGAACTCACAGGTGAGTATGTTGGTGAAGTCACTGGCGATGATACACTGGAGGTTGGTGGAGTTTGTTTTTCTCTCATGAAATTCAGTTGTTGAAAGGTTTGATCCAAAAACACATTATCATTGACCTCATCAGATCTCTTAAACTCTTTATGTTTTCCACTTTGTATGGTTATTTCCTGCTCATGAGAAGTCAAAGCAATGGTGGACATGGAGTGTTTGTGTAATTTAAGGGATAGGAGTTGACGCACTGCGGATGTACAGTTTCTGATTTGTGCCAATGGGCTGGAAGACAGCAAGTCGTTTTCTGGACAATCGAGTTCACAATCACTCAGTGACATGAGTGAGTCCATACTATGACTGCCTTTAAGAGGACGGGTCTTAGAAATGTCCTCTGTGTCAGTATTCACCTCATTCTTTAGACTCTCATAACCCGAATCTGACATCTGCTGCAGAGACCCAACTAGAGGCAGGAAGAGAAAAGAAATATATAGGCTGTAAAATATTAAAAACATAGTCAAAGAAACTGTGAAAATGTGCCATTGTTACTTTATGAAATTACAGTATATTGAACTGATCTGAGGTCTTCAGATCATTTTAGGAAAAGACAGTGTTGTTATTTTATTTTTAAAAATCTATTTACAATATTTTGGTTAATTTAAATAAAACATTAATATTAGATGAAAACACATAACGTAAATGAAAATTATAAATGTTGCCTTGGTAGCTAATTAAAAGTTAAAAATAAAAATTTTTAAATGTTAATGTTATTTTTTTTTAAATTAAGCTGAAGTACTAAAATTACTAAAAGTAGAATAATAAGTATAAATATTAAAAACAAAAAGCAATAAAACATTAATTGCATTAATAACTTTACATTTTTTTAGTGCTGGGCAACAATTAATTGTGATTAATCGCATCCAAAATAAAAGTTTTTGTTTATATAGTATATGTGTGTGTACTGTATATATTTATTATGTGTATATATAAAGACACACACATACAGTATATATTTTGAAAATATTTTCATGTATTTATATATATATAATTATATTCATATAATTTATATTATATATAAATATATTTAATAAATACACAACATATTTTTTCTTAAATATATGCATGCATGTGTGTGTATTTATATATACATAAGAAATATACACAGTATACACACATATTTTATGTACACAAAAACGGTTATTTTGGATGCGATTAATCGCTGCCCAGGACTAATTTTTTAAATATTATTTATTCATAGTTAAGCAGTTAAATTAGCTAAAGTACATTTCAGGCTGGCAAAATATTATACGGTGTTGTTTTGTATTGGTGTGTACAGTATGTGGTTGTGAATTATGTCTGTATTTATAGTAACCTGATCCGCGGTTGCTTCTATTGTCTTCAGTCAAATCCTTTAAGAGGGTTATAATTTCATCCCCAAACAACGCACAGCAGTTGTCAATCAAGACACGCACAAGGTCACACACCTGTGTACAGATTACATTGGCAATTACATTTACATTTTCCTTTCCTATGTCTATTACATTTCCATTCCTACTGCCATTTTCATGTTCTTTAGAGAGCAATAACGATGATTACTTCAGCTAATACTAATGCACTCTGCAGATATTATAATAATCTAGTAATAATAAAGCATGTGCGCTTACCTTTTTGGCATCTTTTTCATGAGATTGTATTTTGCGATTCCACAGACAGCTAGGTGCTATACACACAGCCAGGTTAAAAGAGGTCATCTGGTTGTGCTCAGCATTGAGCTGTATGTGGTGCAGCATCGCTATCATGTGTCTCAGCAGCAGGAGATTTTCTTCAGGTAAAAGCTGAACAAGCCTGTGAATGTGGGCAGAATCAACATATCGAAGTTATCTGTCTTCATGATTATATAACTCATAAAGCTAAAGGAAATTGGCGACTAAATCTAAATCTGCTTAAGGTGTGCAGTACTGTTATATCATAGCCTTGATCCATCATTATCAAGGTTTTATCCTTCTTTAC
>NW_015645530.1:52799-72863 GCF_001515625.1 Sinocyclocheilus rhinocerous
GTTTTTGTTTACATAATATGTGTGTGTGTACTGTGTATATTTATTATGTATATATAAAGACACACACATACAGTATATATTTTGAAAATATTTTCATGTATTTATATATATATAATTATATTCATATAATTTATATTATATATAAATATATTTAATAAATACACAACATATTTTTTCTTAAATATATGCATGCATGTGTGTGTATTTATATATACATAAGAAATATACACAGTATACACACATATTTTATGTACACAAAAACGGTTATTTTGGATGCGATTAATCGCTGCCCAGGACTAATTTTTTAAATATTATTTATTCATAGTTAAGCAGTTAAATTAGCTAAAGTACATTTCAGGCTGGCAAAATATTATACGGTGTTGTTTTGTATTGGTGTGTACAGTATGTGGTTGTGAATTATGTCTGTATTTATAGTAACCTGATCCGCGGTTGCTTCTATTGTCTTCAGTCAAATCCTTTAAGAGGGTTATAATTTCATCCCCAAACAACGCACAGCAGTTGTCAATCAAGACACGCACAAGGTCACACACCTGTGTACAGATTACATTGGCAATTACATTTACATTTTCCTTTCCTATGTCTATTACATTTCCATTCCTACTGCCATTTTCATGTTCTTTAGAGAGCAATAACGATGATTACTTCAGCTAATACTAATGCACTCTGCAGATATTATAATAATCTAGTAATAATAAAGCATGTGCGCTTACCTTTTTGGCATCTTTTTCATGAGATTGTATTTTGCGATTCCACAGACAGCTAGGTGCTATACACACAGCCAGGTTAAAAGAGGTCATCTGGTTGTGCTCAGCATTGAGCTGTATGTGGTGCAGCATCGCTATCATGTGTCTCAGCAGCAGGAGATTTTCTTCAGGTAAAAGCTGAACAAGCCTGTGAATGTGGGCAGAATCAACATATCGAAGTTATCTGTCTTCATGATTATATAACTCATAAAGCTAAAGGAAATTGGCTGCTAAATCTAAATCTGCTTAAGGTGTGCAGTAATATCATAGTCTTGATCCATCATTATCAAGGTTTTATCCTTCTTTACTAACTAGCATTACAAAACCAGATAAACTAATCAGAGCGTTACTGGGACTTTACCTCTCTGTCATTTGTCCATTTCTTTCACCATCCTGCTCCACTGCTTGGAGCCATTGCTCATAGAGCTCCTCACACAATAGGCTGCCCGGTATATTGCGTAAGAATTCCTACCAATCAAAAACACAGATATGAGAACAGAGAGTCGTCATGATACAATCAATGTTTGTTCTTGACTTACACTACTGTTCAATAGTGTGGGGTCAATGTTTTTTTTTGTATTTATACTTTTATTCAGTAAGGATGCATTAAATTAAAAGTGTGGCAGTAGAGACATTTATAATGATATAACAGCATATTAGAATGATTTCTGAAAGATCATGTGACACTGAAGACTGAAGTAATGGTTGCTGAAAATTCATCTTTGCCATCATCAGGAATAAATTACATTTTAAAATAATATGCAAATTCAAATATAAAAGTGTTTTTTCACAATATTTCTGTTTCTACTGTATTTTTAATCAGCCTTGGTGAGAATAAGCTATTTCTTTCGAAAACATTACTGTGATACTTTTACAGACCCCAAACTTTTGAAGAGTGCACATACATAAATATCTACCTTGAACACTGAAGCAGTAACAAGTACAGGTTCTCCACTGAGTGGCTCTTCATAGTGACCAGAATCCAGTTTTTCCCTCAATTCTCGGCAGGCCTTCACTCCAGCAGAGCGCCGGAATATTCCACGCGTCACGGCCCCCTCACTG
Source organism: Sinocyclocheilus rhinocerous (assembly GCF_001515625.1). Taxonomy (NCBI): domain Eukaryota; kingdom Metazoa; phylum Chordata; class Actinopteri; order Cypriniformes; family Cyprinidae; genus Sinocyclocheilus; species Sinocyclocheilus rhinocerous. The sequence goes on from NW_015645530.1 coordinate 54,626, forward strand.
CACAAACACTTCAGCATGTCCTTTAAAAAACAAAAAACAGGTGGTTTGATTGCAATACTATTGTAAATGGATGTTATCATATTTTAACAAAAATTATGTTTATTATAACTTTTTCATAAAGGAATACAAATGTTTTAAGGTGCTTTTCGACATTTAATTATGCAAAAAGTTATACATCTTTTCATTTACATAATATAACAGTCTTAACATAATATTACGCTGCTTCCGTCAATCTTTCTCATTGTGATGAAGTTCGTAAAGTAATACAAGTTAAGGCAAGGCAAGTTTGTTTATATAGCACATTTCATACACAATGGTAATTCAAAGTGCATTAGCCTACATGAAAGGAATTAAAATGATCATAAAAAAATAATCACAACAATAAAACAAGGAATTTAAAAACTTTTTAAAATAATTAAAAAATTTATTTAAAATTAATTAAAACAGTTAAGAATAGAAAATGATTATACATAAAATACAGTGCAATCAGTTCGGACGTAGCACAGTGCTCATTCAATAAATGCACAGCTAAACAGATGAGTTTTTAGTCTGCATTTAAATGTGACTAATGTTTTAGCACATCTGATCTCTTCTGGAAGCTGATTCCAACTGCAGGCGGTATAATAGCTAAAAGCGGACTCCCCTTGTTTTCTTCAGTTTTCTCCTTGTTTAACTGAAGAAAGTTTTGGCACATCCAACTGTTAATTTCATCAGTGCATTGGCAGATGGAGTCAATGGGGCTGTAGTCATTGGAGATAAGGCTAGATAAATCTGGGTATTATCAGCATAGCTGTGATAGGCAATTTGGTTCTTTCTCATTATTTGACTTAGTGGGAGCATGTACAGGCTAAACAATAGTGGCGCAAGAATTGAACCTTGTGGGACTCCGCATGTCATGGACGTCCACTTAGACTTATGCTCTCCTATACTCACATAATAACCTCTCCCTTCTAAGTATGACCTGAACCATTTGAGGTCCATCCCAGAAAGCTCGACCCAGTTTTCAGTCTCTCTAGAAGAATGTTATGATCGACAGTGTCAAACTCAAATACAGTATGAATTATCTTTTTAATTGCCTAAAATTTGAGGATTTTCAGTACATACCACAATAGGTGATGGCAGGGTATTGTCTTTTATCACATCACTGAGTGGTCGACCAAACAGATGACCAGAAGCTGGTGTTATAGTTGGGCCAGGAGATGCGGATTGGACAGCCTGTTCAATGCTGAAGCCTCGTTTAAAAGCCCAGCTAATAAGAGACATCCTCCTGCTTTTCTGTTCTGCTAGGAGAAATGTATGCAAGAGAGGCCGACCAGATTAAAAAGAGACAACATTTCAAGATATTGTGTATGTGTGTTAGTTGTTGGGGTGGGTGAGATTTGAGTGCCATAAGAAATGGAGTGAGAAACAGGTTGATTTCAAGCCAAAGCATTTCTATAAAGTATGTATTTGTAGAATATATGGCTTAATATTCAGCCTTTATTTTGTGTGTGTGTGTGTCTATGTTTTGATATAGGTGTGTGGGCTTTACTTTTAAAGAACTGTACAGTCTGTGGACTCGTAGAATGCAAGGGAAATCATCACGGAAGTTAAAAATATAATTGTTTTCAGTAAGTAAAATATATGATTATTTCATGCATACAAAAACGAGCACGAACGAGTAGTATGGTAGTATTCTGAAAATAGGCATCTCTCACCTGTGAAGGTGCTGCTTATTTGACTGGGCCTCAGGAAGAACTGACAGTGAGCATCAATTGGCAAAAGCGCCATCTGGCTGTGGGATGATGTCACTGCCTCTTGCTGCAGCAGGCGAATGTGGCTCATCTTAATGCTGTAAGGACACTCATGACCTGGTGGAACAAAAGACGCTTAAAAAAGCTACTGTGCAGGGAAAGTATCAGATACTAATACCACAGTATTTTAATCTGTTAATTCACAGTTTAAATGTTTGATTGCTTTGATAATGTGAGAAATACTGATAAACTCTTACCAATTAAAGGGTATGGAGTTTCATCTTGTTTTGAACACACCCACAACTTGTAATATTTTATTCCACCCTGTGTACAAAGACAAAAGCAATCAATCAGTTAAATAAAAATAAGTAATAAAATTCATTCATTCATTCATTCATTCATTATAGTTAGAAGTGCAGTTTTAACATACCGAAAGACCAAATTGTTGCAGTGCTGTGCTAATGACATCAGAGGTACGGTCTGTGTTGCTGATAAAAAGAGTCTTTGCCTAGAGAGATATAAGCAAATACACATTCATTTACACATCAAAGCTACAGTACATCATTTTATAATCACAAAACAATCAGTTCTCACATAGGCACAGTTCCCAACATCCTTTGCAAATATCTTGAGTGGAATCATCTTTGGATCATCACTCTTTTTTTCTTCTTGTATACAACTAATTGAAAAGAGGGAGAACAGAAATTTAGGTAAGAGGGTTTATTTCTTTATTGTGTTTATTGTAACAGTAGAAGAACTGACCTTTCAATGAGAGGCAGCCACCTGTCTTTCTCTTCTGAAGTGCTGTGCACACACACACACACACACACACACACACAAAACAGGAAGAAATCAATGGGTCCACTTAGATTGGCTATATATAGGCCTACTGTAACTGTGTGTGTGTGTGTGTGTTTGTGTGTGTACCTAAAAGTAGCCACACAGTTGTAAGTTGGCCAGCCCATGACGAAGCTCCTCTCTGAAACAGTACTGGCCTCACACACCTCATCCACACAGCTGGCAGTCCACATCTCACTAACACGCACACACTTCTTCTGCTTCACCTGCATTACTGACCTGAAGAAGAAAAAACATCTCAAATTATTCCAAGAACAAATTATTAGAACTATACCATTTTACCACTTTGTAGCTACTATATACTACCATTTTGAAATTTGGGGTCATTTTGTTTGTTTGTTTATTTATTTTATTGAATACTTTTATTAATGAAGGACATATTAAATTGATTAATTAAAGTGACCGCAAAGACATTTACAACATATTTCTATTTTAAATAAATGTTGTCAAATAAACTTTTGAGCTTTCTATGCATTGAAAAATCCTGCAAAAACTGTATCACAGTTTGCACAAAAATATGAAGCAGCACAACTGTTTTCAGTATTGATAATAATAAGAAATCAGCATATTACAAGGATTTCAAAGGATCATGTGACACTGAAGACTGGAGTAACTGGCTGCTGAAAATTCAGCTTTGCTATCACAAGAATAAATTGCATTTTAAAATATAGGAAACGGTTATTTTAAATTCTAATAATATTTCTACTGTATAATTTTACTGATCCAGTAAATGCAGCCTTGTTGAGCATAGGAGACTTTTTTTAAACATTAAAAAATCTTACCGACCCCAAATTTCTAAATGTTTGTGCATTTCAATATTTGGATGACTTCTATATTTTAATTCTTCTCAGTGCATTTCCTCCTCCATACTTGGCCTTGGTGATGATGAGAAGATCATTGAAGAGGATCAGGAATCTCTCCTGGGTCTGAAGTCCTGTCTGCAGCACCACATTGCCTTGACAAATGAGCTTCCTGATTGGGCTGAGCAGAGACTGGATCAGGGCAAAAATGTCCTGGCTAACCTGAGATGCACAATCCCTGACACACACATGAGAGAAAAAGAGTAATTTAGTACTTAAGAGGACAACATTAAAAAACATATACAAAATACACAATTTCCCCATAGGCCAGGCATTTTCCCTTAAATGTTTGCATATAAAAACACGTCCAATTCATCAATCCGTCTGTGATTAATCAAAGCTTCTGACTTGAGCGCTCTTTCACGTGCTTCATTAATAAATTATACAATGACTTTTTCTTTTTCACTTCCAAAACCCGTATTTTTAACAGTATTTTACTGTAAAATTACATTAAATGTAATTACATTTATTCACCGAATATAGTATGGAAACTTACTGTTAACCAGTTAACAGGTTTTTACTGTAGCATTTTTACAGTCTTTTACTGTTAAAATCACAATAATTTTTTACAGTGTAGATTTCAGAAAGTACACATACTCTTCAGTCAGCCTGTCTGATGGCAGACAACTTTGTTTCTCTATGTCACTCTTTCACGCACTCAAACACGTGCAGTCAGATGCTGGTTGTGAGACCACACACGGGCTGGTTCTGCAGCATCTCTTCATTCTCTTCTTTCAGTGAAATGCAAATATATTCAGAAGCCTCTTGCATGCGCACAAGCACTGGCTGTGACATTGTGCCAGAAGTAGGAAACAAACTGCTCATTGAGACTGAAACAGACTGTAAAATAATCTAATGGCCAAGCAGTCTCATATTTAGCGTAGGTTTACAGAATGCATCATTACATACACACAGTTTTAGTTTTCAAAAATCATACCTGGCGACAGGTTTTGACTTTGTAAGGGCTTTGCTGAGAATAACAGAGGGTGCCGACTGTCTGCGCTGAGAGAAAGACTTCTAGAGAAATAATGTAATATAATAAAAGAGAATAAGAGATAATCAGCATCACATAAAAACACACAGGTGATCACAGCCATGCTGATATTTGGTTTGACAGCACAATTATTATTTATCAGTTATGATTACAATCATTGTTTGTTGATTATATCTTTATAAAATTTTGAGAAACAAAAAGCTTCAAAAATGGCCATTTGTTTATTTGTTCAGTTTTATATTGGAAGAAGTTCATGAAGCTTAATCAATTAATGCATAGCACAATGTATATTTACACGTGTTGATGATATTGCGTTTGTTGTAAAACCTTTACTCTCCTCCTTATATATATTTTTCAGTTATTTTCTAAATTGATTCATTTACTTTTATTGTTTTTAATTTTTATTATACATTTAAGGTTATATATATGGTTATGGTTGATGATATTACATTTCTTGTAAAAACCTTTACTCTCCTCCTTTAAATATTTTTTCAGTTTTTTCTAGATTAACTAATTTACTTTTTATAGTTTTTAATACTTCTATAAAAGTTATGGTTATTATTATTGTTTTTCTTTTTAAAGTTGTATTTTTTAAATCATTTTGCCTTTATTTTGATCGGCTAAGGAGATGCAGGAAGCACTGAGAGAGGAGAACAGGACAGGTAAGGACTCAAACTTGGGTCACCAGAGGCACTGCTGCACCTATACAGTACATTGGAGCACTGCCCACAATGGCTTTGGTATTAAAAATATTTTAAATTATTATTTATATAATTATTTTATTATTATTATTTTGTTGCCAACTTAATTTCTGAAGTTTAAAATGTGTTGTCTGCATCAATACAGCAAAATCACAGTACAGCTGTGTGTATAAATGATTCAGTACTCTCTTGTATTGATACAGAGTTGTGCTGTCCTTATCTGAGCTATTTTTATGTGCCTTTTTCAACATTGCACTCACTTTATTTACACTTTCTACTCTAGATTGTTTTATTTCACTAATCTACTTTTTAATTATTTTACTGAATTTGTTTTGTTAATCTTCATAATGGAGCTTTGAATGCTGAAGCTAAACCCTGGAAAATCATAGCTGTGCACCAAACTATTTTTATGTAAATGAAATAGGCTATTTTTTTTGGTATAGATTCTTGTGTTGTGTGCAGCAGTGAGCACCTGTTTATATTCCGTTACTTACGTTGGAGTGCTGGTATTCCCCACAACTTTTGGTTCGGCTTCTCTTCTGCCATCCTGCCTCATATAGTGGTCCCATGGTTAAAATCCAAGTAAAAAGACTGTGTGTAGGTGATTTAGAGGACTGATCAGATCAGTGCTTCCATATCATCATCATCTGCCTCTGAGTAATCCTCCCTTTGCTGCTCTCCTTCTTTTCTGTTTCAGTGTGGTAGAAATACAAAATCCAGGAGGGTGTTCAGTTATCCCGTCCTCCTCGCAAGCTCCACACTTTGATTGTCCACACTTTGAACAATGTGTTTGTCTTTCCTCTCTGAAAGATGGAAGATTATGTCTGTGTCTCTGAGCAGCAAGGGGAAGATTTAGGAGGCGGGATCTCGGTACATAATGGGATATGGTCTGTGTGTGTATACAACATATGGCTAGTTTTGACAGAGGAGAGAATGTTTATACCTTGTGAAACAACTTTCTTTAATTATATCTGTTTGTCTTTGGAAATAAGACATTTTGACAAATATTTCGAGAAGAATCTATTCAGTATTTAGCTATAATAATTCCTTAGGCCAGTTTATCTTCATACCCTGCCCCCTCCTTACTGGGATGAGTAAATGGTCAGACAAGCTTAAGTCTCTTTTCTCACCAGATGTAGCCAGTTTGATTGACGGTTGCTCAAACTATAATCATACTTTCCTCACTGAACTCTATCAGATTGTCCATTTTGTATACTGATTTTGTCCAGCCACAGTTCATATAGCTGCATTTAGCAAATCTGTCTTTTGCACACAAAAAAATAAAAAAAGTAAAATGTCAAAATCAAGAAATGAGACTATCATACACTAGTGCTGACCTTCTAATAAAGTAAACCACAACCCTCTGAACTATAAAGTCAAAAATGCAGTAACTATGCAAACACCAAAACTGAGATTTGTTTTGTTATTATTCTTTTTAAATTTATATAGATTTTCACAGTTCATTTTCAGTTACAGAATCTGAGAATTTTGAGTCCATCACCCTCACCTACTTGATAAAATCCCAGATGCAGAAATGTGCACTTTGACCATTTCAAATATTCGATTATAAGAAATTAGTACATTTCTAAAAGGCCACAGATCTAATCTACAAAATTAGATTAATGAGCAACATTAATGAGTTAAAGACCTATTCTCTAGTATCGTTGTTTTGAAAGGTTCCCTTACTGTTGGTGCCAGTCATTCACATTTATCATCAAATATCACTCCATTGGTAAAAAGGCCCAGCAGAGGTTGTACTTCCTTCGCCAGCTGAGGAAGCTCAACCTGTCACAGGAGCTGCTGAAACTCAGCCGTCATTGAATCTGTCCTCTGCACTTCTATAACTGTCTGGTTCAGCTCAGCTACCAAATCTGACCTCAGAAGACTACAGAGGGTAGTCCGGACTGCTGAGCGAATCATTGGTACAACCCTCCCTTCTCTCCAAGAACTGTACTTATCCAGAGTGAGCAAAAGGGCTGGCAGAATCACTCTGGATCCCTCTCATCCAGCACACTCCCTCTTTGAACTGTTGCCATCTGGTCGACGCTACAGAGCTCTGAGCACCAGAACGGCCAGACACAGGAACAGTTTCTTCCCTCAGGCCATCCATCTCATGAACACTTGACAATAACTGTGGAACACACACTATTTATTCACTCATACACTTATTTATCTAACACACATACTCAGTCTACATTTCAATTTGCACATAATATACCTGTACATACAACTGTCTATTGTTATATACCTGTACATACAATTGTCGATTTGTATATTTTTTATTCCTTATTTTACGTGTTTTTTTTTATTAATTAATTTATTTTTTTTAAACATTTTATTTTTTATTTATTTTTATTTTTTATTATCTGTGTTTTTTTGTTCTGTCACTGTCATTCTGTTACACTGTGGAAGCTTCTGTCACGAAAACAAATTCCTCGTATGTGTAAACATACCTGGCAATAAAGCTCATTCTGATTCTGATTCTGATTCTGAAAACATTCTTCAGCAGACATACACGTAACATATTTCAATAATTCCTAGAATGCATAAAGTAATGTAATCAGGCAGAAAGAACAACAAAAAAGAGGGAGTTGTTAGGAATGAATGTGTACAAAGATAAAGAAGAGATGGGAATGTAGAGAATTTCATATGCCTATCTGTTAGTATAATAAAAGGGTAGGTCTAGGTTAAAAGGTGTTCCTACTTGTATGTGTCAGGTTGTACTGTTACTGTTTTGTTGCATTTTACCACTATAATATTTCCTAACGTGCAGTATCAGTTTGAATGTGACTAAGCTGTCACAAATGTAAGTCAAGTACACAAAGAATGCAACGCAATGTTATCTTCCAAAAATGGAGAGCACATATACAGTAACAGCTAATATAATATTTATGCAATATAACAGCTAATATAATATTTATGCAATATATACAGTGCATATCATATTTATTGTGCTTGTTTACACCATAGACTGTATGGTTTACACACAGATACATGTAAACTTAAAATTAAACAAGGTGAAACTAGAAATAACAAGATGGGTTTGCATACACTGTACTTATAAAATGTATAGCTTGAATGAGGTCAGAGGATTTTTTGTGTGTGCTCTTTTACAGCCAGACATGATTGCCAGAGGGCCTCTGCTCATTGACCTTTTTGTTGTGCAGAAAATGCCACACAATGAATTCCTTAACCTGGATCTTGATACAGCCTAGTGGTGATGGGGGATAGGGGCAGGGATCTTTATTCTCAATCCCAAAAATACTTCTATACATTCATGAAACACACACACACACACACACACACACACACTTAACCATTTCCAATAGTTGATTGTGGTTTTTATCACTGATATGATGGCTGTTATTGTGAATATATACTATTTACTTCATCTATGTTGAATTTCACGGAGTTGTAAAATAGGAGTTGAAAACTCCCAATAAATAGCAATTGTAAGAGTAGCCTACAGATACACCAGTAATTTAGACAAAAGCACAAAAACTTTGAATCTGTATTTATTTAGAATAAAGATTGAATTCTAATTTGTCTGTAATTTCGAGGTGATATGGCTCAATCTAAAATTAAAGTAAAAAATTCTATGAGTCTAACAATAACACAAATAGCGACAACAAAAATATTCTCTTGACACGAAAATGCCAACGTCTCTAAAACAGCCACTCAATTAAAAAGAGAACTTCTGATTGGACTATAGCACGAAGCCAGCAATGCGAATATACTGAGGGCTCTGATTGGACAAAAAGCCCAGCGATGGCAAATTCTGATTGGACGATTGGCAGTCGAGTTCATCAGTTAATGAAACAGGAGGTCACAGTAGTCTTGTGGAAAATGTCGGAGACGGCGGTTGCTTGTAATATCTGTGGCTCATCTTACACATTACCTGGTAACAAACAACAAAACTTCAACTGTATGATAATACGATAGTGTATTTTAAGTTTTGTTCTATCTAACATTAATCCTACACGAGCACTTTTGACAACACGTGACTGAATGTTCCAGAAAAGCGTTAGTGCCAGGGTATTGAAAAGCTAATGTTAATATTGTTCGTTGTATTAATCTGGTGCATTATGTTTTTGTTCCTCCAGAAGATGAAGCTGGGGGGAATCTCCCTCATGTGCTGTTGTGCAGTCATATTTTCTGCAGTACATGCCTGCGCGCGCTCCAGTCCCCGCAAAACGTCATCACGTGTCCCGAATGTCAGGTGATTTATGAGTAATTACAGTGCTGCCAACTTAGCGATTTTGTTGCTAAATTTAGCAACTTTTCAGACTACCCTGGCTACTTTTTCTTCCAAAAGCACCTAGCAACAAATTTAGCTATTTTTAAAATTTCTTTGGCAAAATTTAGCAACTTTTGATAAGTGACTCAAACGATAAAAGGCGCATTTTTAATCTAAATTACACAAAAAGAGGAAACCAAAGATGCCTAGCAGTAAACACATCACGTGAATTAAAGTAGCTACTATTTGCAATTGTTCAATTAATATTAATAATAATTTAATAACTGAATAATTGTTCATTTATGATTCACTTCCTGAGTAGCTTGTACCTGCAATTGTTGATTAGTTAGTACACTGTAAGAAAAATATCTAGAAAAGTTACTAGTAATTCAATTCAAGTATAGCACTTTTCACGATACAAATCGTTGCAAAGCAGCTTTTAATTTTCCAGGACATTATCTGTTATCCATTTTCCATTATCCGTTGTAACCCTGTAACCCCAAAACACAAAATACAATGTGTAATTTAAAATGCAGGTAAAAAAAAAAAACAGAAAAATAATTACGGAAAATTCCTTAATATTAACATAGTAGATTGTGCCCTACTTTTATTAAAGTGTAACTTACTAACTAACTACTAATAGGCTACACTGCTTAAAACTATAATTGTTCAGAATGTGCCGTTACTAGATTACTAGCTAATAAAAAAAACTTAAATTGTAATCGTTCAAAAATGTGTAAGTGTTAAATAATTCAATGTTGTATTTAAAATTAGTTGTTTATATTAATATTATATACATTTATATTATTTTACGAACAAATCTAAATGAACATATAATATATTTTTGTTTGTTTGGGATTTAGGATTTATACAATGTTTGTATTTTTTAGAGTTCATATTAGACTTTTATCTATGGAGCCAGATCGGCCTCAAAAATAATACATTTATAAAACAAAATTCATAAATGCACAGTTTACATTTACAAAATCCGATTCGTAAATTCAAAACACAATTCATAAATACAGAAGTAAAAGCATAAATATTTCCCCAAATGCTCACACAAAAGCATCTTACCTAAATAAATTTAAAATGTTTACACAAATATGCATTTTCTTAAACATTTTAAATTTATTTAGGTAAGATGCTTTTGTGTGAGCATTTGGGGAAATATTTATGCTTTTACTTCTGTATTTATGAATTGTGTTTTGAATTTACGAATCGGATTTTGTAAATGTAAATTGTGCTGTGCATTTATGAATTTTGTTTTATAAATGTATTATTTTTGAGGCCGATCTGGCTCCATATTTATCCATTGCACCTATGAAAGATGTGGGGTGTGTAAGGCACTGTATTTTTTATTTAATATAGTATTAATAAAAAATGCGTAAGCATAAGTTTGTTCAATTTATGACATGTATGTAAGGAGTACAAAAAGCCTTTGAAATGAACAAAGTCTGTAAGAAGCTTTCTCGTCCCCCATTTTGTTAGTCTCCATTTTTGTACAAGTAAGGGACATTTTACGTTTTTGTTTTTACACTTTAAAGAAACCACTAAAGTTAGCCTCACTGGAGCAAATTCCCCAATTTCACTGGTTTGCAGCTCTATTAGTCTTTATTAACCTCTCCTGTGGAATGGGATTATTCAGATTGATGTTGATGATGATGATGATGGAGTCTTTTGTTTGTTTTTTAATATAGATGGACACCAGAATTGAGGAAGAAGTTGATGGTTTGGAGGTGGACAGCCGAATCATTGGCCTCATCTATACAGCTCGGATGAACACAAAGAAAGGGTATTCAGCAACATGCAGTTTTAGTCTTAAAAACCAGTATATTTTTAAACCTAAAACTCTAGAACCATTTTTTTAAATGAAACATTGGTTCAATAAGTTAAAATTGAAATGGAAAATAAAGGTTACTGTCAGCAGGCACTCTGGAGACAGGTGTAAATCTCAAAGGTTTAAGAGCCCACCGTCATCGGCAGCCGTCCACACACAGGAGAATGCTGAAGGGGTACAGACACTTTCCACTTGTATGACTCTGAAGTGTGTTATGTAGTCTCATCTTTTCTTTAAGATCAGATTCCCTTAATATTCTCAGAACAAGATAAGAGCTCAATAATGAAGGTTTATGTTTATATAGAGGCCAGATGTTGTTAAAGTTTTGGATGAAGCTCTTGGGAAAGCAACAGAAAACCTCAGTCAACTTGATAAACTTCACAAGGTACAATGAGAAACGGTACAAAATCTTGTATGTAGTCTTATTATGTAGAAATATGTGTTCATATGTAGGAATCATTTGCGTGGGTAGATTTTTTTAGAAGAGATGTTGCTGTGAGGAAACGTTAAAGGGTTAGTTCACCCAAAAATGAAAATTAGCCCATAAATTACTCACCCTCAAGTAGGGCTGGGCGATATAGCTAAAAAATGGATTAACAATATAATGTGTCATATCTTTCGGTATCGATAATTATTGACATTTTTATAACCTTTTTTAAAACAAAGAGCAATAGAACAAAATGTTTAAATTTAACCATTGTATTTTTAAATTAACCCAATTTATTGAGACAAACAACAAATATTTTTTGTTTTAACAGTCAAACACAATAAAAATTAAACAAATATCTAATTTATAATGTTTTATATGCAGATTAAATAGGTCTTAAGGAAACTTTTGTCTCCCGAGGCCACAGGAGGGTGCAATGAGCAAAATAATGCAGCACATTTAAATTGTCAACGCAAAGACATAACTGTCTATTAAAAAAACTGTGCATTACGTCTAAATTAACTCATATAAATCAAATATAATTTGCAAAGTTTCCTTATTTTAGCAAAGGAAAACCAGTCTCCTCTTGGCTTATATCGAAATCCTCCGACATTCTTCTTTACAAATCCTCGTTTTGTACTTCTAATTAGTGACCGTTGTTTTGTTTTGATCTCTCCCCTGCGTTTCCGCGTGACGCATGCGCAAAGCTGCCCTTATATGTCATCCACCCGGAACTGTTTCCAGTGTACAACAGTGAGCGCAAGCTACATTAAAGTGATTTATTACGTTTTGAATATGGATAGTTTTCTTACAAAAACGCATCGATTCGCTACAGAAGGCCTTTGTTCACCCCCCGGAGCCGTGTGAGACCTTTTTTTTTATTTTTATGGATGGGCGCATTTTATTTAACTGCTTTTGGACTGATGCATGCATCACCCGCTGAGTGGCATGAAACCGCTTGAAAGATCAAAGACCATTTTTAATATAACTCCGACTGGATTCGTCTGAAAGAAGAAAGTCATATACACCTAGGATGACTTGAGGGTGAGTAATTTATGGGCTAATTTTCATTTTTGGGTGAACTAACCCTTTAATGTTTTTATGAAAGATTATGAGGAAAAATAAATGATGGGTAGAGAAATTTTTTTATATTTAAAACTGACATTTTTTAAAAGGAATTGTCCATTTTGATTTCATGATTACTTGATGCCTCTTCAACAGTATATGTGAAATTGTTGTTTTGTGTGTGATTAAGACTCTTTCCAGTGGTATTCATGCTCAACTGAGGAAAGAGAGAACTCGAATAATCAGAGAAATTGATGAGGCTGTTGACAAAGCAAAGAGTATTCTGCAGAAAAGGTACGTGGACAGAATTTTTAGAGGCACAAACTGAGATGAACTATTCTGTGGTGTCTTGTAGGTATCTTCAGACTTGGCAAATAATTTTTGTTATTCATTTTGTGGAATTTGTAGACGGAGTATGTTGGTGTCAAAATTGAGTGATGTGGATCTACTCTTCACGGACGGTCGGAAAGAATGTAAGAGAATAGAAGAGAGGATAAAGGAGCTGCAAACAGCCATCCAGAAAGCTCGGCATGTCCGACAGGTTCCTTCTCTGGAGACCTATTGCAACCTAGACAAGGTAATGCTGTAGCAGATTCCATACAGTGTTCTGCACAATGTTAAATGGTCTGTGGAGCAAACTCGGATAACATAAAAATGACTCGGTTTAAGTTTACTTTAATTTAAATCTTAGGAAAGAAATTGTGTTTGCAATAGGGCTGCACGATAAATCGCATGCGATATTTAACGCGCATCTTGTCAGTAAAGCCATTCTGTAATCAGCGGTAAATCTCCATCACCTGCCGGCTTTCACATGGAGCAGCATTAACTACACAGAGCCGTTGTTCACCGACAAGCTGCGCAAAATGATTATACATTTTACCGTCATCAACAACAAAGAAATTAGAAATTTAGAAATTAATTTCCCTTTTTATACATGTTTTTTTTATTGGTAGTCGACATCAAACAAATATTTCCATCAGATATATTTCATATACTTTATATTTATATCATATATTCAGGGCTTAAAGTTCTCTGGCACCGTGCCGGATCTCCGGCGTGCAGCGTTTAGCTGCGGAAAAAAAGAATCCTACATTTTAAAAAAACTTGTTTATCACTTTCGAGTCCATGAGTTAGCCTACCAATAGTATGAGAGGAGCACAGCTTTCACTCTCAACCAAACTAACATTACTATGCTCCGAGTAATCATGTCATCTCCATAAGAATGATATGATTGCCAGAACAAATTTACCAGAATTTTTGAAAAGGTCCTGTTCACACATGATCTCTTAATGGTAACTTACTGGTAATTTACCAGTGAAGACTGTAACTTATGTGTGAAAGGGGCTAAACTCTTCCTCTGCATATGCTGTGAGTTTGGGTTGCTTAACGTTCATCTGGGAAAACGGTGTGCATTATTTCACTAGATTTGCAACGTAAATCATTTATAAACCTTTGCCAACACAGGAGAATACATCAACCTATGTCTAAATATGCCATTTATTGTACATTGCGATTTCAAAATAAAAGTTTCTGAGTTTGCAAGTGGCCAAATATTAAAATTTAATGGATTTAAACGTCTTTTGATCACGTTGTAAAGTGACACGTCACCAGGCCTTTGGCGCCCTCTGCAGGTATTTGTTATAATGCATAATGTACTTAAGTTGGTTATGTTCATATTATGCATAGGCATATTACATTATGTATTTTAACAGTGTTGTTGAATAAAACCATGTAATTGCTTGGTTTTGATATTTTATTTGAGCCAATTATTATTGCCTCATCGTTAGTTTTTATATAAAATAGTCAAACTAAAGCCTGGTTTTCAGTTAGGTCTATTTGTTACTAAAAAATATCAGATTACTCAATTGTCAAAATAATCAGTAGATTACTTGATTACCAAAATAATCATTAGTTACAGCCCTAGATTAGTTAAAATATTTCAAAATACAACTGTATTGTTTTACTTTTTGTAATTAAAAGACAAATATTTTGTGATTGAAAATTTTTTTAAAATAGTATTAAAATATCGTCTCGTTCTAGTGAACCAAGTATTTTGTCTCATCTCGTGAGCTTAGGGTTGGACAATATGGCCAAAATTTATATTACAATATATTTCTTAATTTCGATCGATACAATATAATTCCGATATCGATATGAACACTATTTATCTGAAATAGAAATCTTTTGTAACATTATAAATGCCTTTATCATCACTTTTGATCAATTTTAAATATCCTTGCTAAATAAAAGTATTAATTTCTATAATTTCTTTCCAGAAAAATAACAAATAAAATTTTATTCTGAATGGAATTATACTGAAGTGTATAATGTTACAAAAGCTTTTTATTTCAGATAAATGCTGATCTTTGGATCTTTCTATTCATCAAAGAACCCTGAAAAAAAATGTACTCAACTGTTTTAAACATTGATAATCAGCAAATCAACATATTAGAATGATTTCTGAAGGATAATGTGACACTGAAGACTGGAGTAATTATGCTGAAAATTGAGCTTTGATCACAGGAATGAATTACATTTTAAAATCTATTCAAATAGAAAGCAATTTTAAATAGTAAAAATATTTCAAAATTTTACTGTTTTTGCTGTACTTTGGATCAAATAAATGCAGCCTTGGTGAGCAGAAGAGAATTCTTAAAAAAACCGTTAAACATTTAAAAATCTTACTGTTAAAAAACTTTTGACTGGTAGTGTAGGCTGATTATTCTTATATATTGAAGCAAATGTGCTTCAGCCAGAGAAAAAAAAGGGTATGAAAAGTGGTCCGAGTCGCTGCAGAAAACAAAAAAATTGAACAACAACAAAAACATGTTGCTGGAGACGGGCTTATTGAAAGTGCAAATTCATTCTCTGCCAGCAGGAGGCGCTTTTAGAGTGATAAAACTAGCAGTTTTCCCGGTAATGGCTGTAATCAAATCAGCTCCGCTCATGAACGCTACTTTATCAGATAAAAATGAAAATGCCATCGAAACTTTTCTGAAGACAGTCCTTTCCCTTCAGAGATACATTCATATAAAACACCTGCGCCGCATTTCGATTTTGAAATGTGCAGTGCTCATGTTTATTCAACGAAGTCAAACGCCACAAATAAATCAATGTATGGGAAACACTGGTAATGTATATCAAAATATCGTAAATGTGTTTAAGAATCATATCACCGTTATTGAAAAAAATTATATCGCGATAAATATTGATATTGAATTATTGTTTTTTTTTTGCTTTAACCCCTGTATATTTGTGTTTAAAATACATCTCAAAATAAGAAATGTTCAGAGTATCATGTATTTTCTCCTCAGTTTTTGCTTTGTTTTAATTGCGTTCAGATTTTGGAGACACTACACATTCCAGTGGATGCTGAATCATACGACATGAGCTCTATGTCTTTGCGTTCAGGACTCAGGTAGGGGACCATTGTACACCATTAGTATAAGAGCTCCAGAATGCAATTAATATTGTCACAAAAATGGATGCACACAGCTCTGTTGTTTTTACATGCATACTAAATTCTCTCTCATTTTGTTTGTATTTATATATAGCTGTAGTCTTCAAATGGACAGTCTTGTTGACAGTTTGAGAAACTGTCTTAAAATTACAGATGACAGTGACTGGTAAGTGTTTATACAATGTGCTCTATTGAATTGAAACCTTGTGATCTGATTTTTGTGTTCATTATATGATCATGACAGTATTTTAGAAGAAGTTACAGTGGAGCTTTTCCAACATGTCGTGAAGAGTGGTGTGGAGGTCTGGGACAGCTCCAGTCAGTCTGTTAGAGGAAATGCAGACCCCATTCCCAAAAAGAAAAACACACGCAGGCCAAGTTTCATAGAGGAAATAGTGGAAGACACAGACACTTCTTCAGAGATAGTGGAAATAGGTGTGTGTATGCAGGTTTGGGGAAAAAAATAATAATCATACTGATGTGAATAATGTCTGTCTGTCTGAATGTGACTATATTTGTTATGTTTGTATTAGGGCTGTCAAGTGACTTTTATTTTTAATCTGAATATGTTCTTGTGTAATATGTTGAGCTCATGTGTTTTTAGCTCATAGTTCCCCAGGACCTGAACCAAGGCGCAATGAAAGGCACAAAGCACTTAGAAGACATCACAGGCATCATTTTGATAGGCCCTTAACTCCACAGCCTAAACGTATGTGGCTTATTTGTAGGTTAATCTCCTGAATGAACTAAGATGACCGCTCCCTTGTTCCTTGTGTTATTCAAGTGCACTTTGTTTTTTTTTATATTTTTTTTTCTTTTGTAGTGGTGCACTATGTTATGGCGACTCACATTGTGAACCCTGGACATTTCTATGTACGCTATATGATGGAACAGAAGTCAGGCCAAAAGTTGACCAAAAAGGTCAACGAATTCTGCTCAGGAGACAGTAGCCTCTTCACGTTCAGTGATGAAATCAAGACAGGTATATGCATGTTAATGATGGTCTCTTATTTGACAGTGAAATTATCACTCATTCATATTAATTTATTTAGTTATTGACTAAAACTAACATTTGGAAGTTTGGGGTCAGTAAGATTTTTTTTATTGTTAACGTCTCCTATGCACATAATAGAAAATGAATGAGCATAAGTAAACTTACAGACTAGGGCTGCACGATACATCGTTTCAGCATCGATATCGCGATGTGCGCATCCGCGATAGTCACATCGCAGGATGTGCGCTGTTTAGTATACTGATCGTTATATCTATACTGATTGTTTTCTTTGTTCACACACAGACACTGTATCTACACCGGATGCGACAGCTGTACAGAGATACCCATTTTAAATGAATTTCGTAGCAGAGCTACTGCACGTGATTTTCAGTGCTGGAAATCCGTTTATCCTTTGTTGAAACTTCCGTGTCTTTGTGGAGAGCGTACAGGTCACGGTCGTTAAGCAACGACAGACGCTACGAAAGCGCAAGCTCCCGAGCACTTTGGAAAGAAGGAGAAAGTGGCGCGACTGGCGTTTTCCCACGCGTTTTTAGGTGTGACATGTGAATGGCCCCAAAGTCTGTCTACACTGGACGCGACAAAGCGACCATTGCACATCATTTGAACTTTGTGTCAGTACGTCATAAAGAGAATGAGGCATTAGTTAACTGTCTGGGATTTGTCGTGTTGAGCCGCATCCAGTGTAGTCAGTCACACAGCATCACTGATTATAATGTATTCTATTGTCCCCTCGGTCCATTCGCGATCGTGTTCCGGGGGGTGGGGTGGGGGGGTTTGTCCGTTCACCGCGGGGCCCAGTGCGACCGCACCAGTTGCACCCCCCTAAGGACGGCCCTGCTTTGCAAGTATCCTTGTAAACACAGATGCTTATGGCTTAGGTGAAGGTAAACAAATGAGAAAGAAAATGGATGGATAACAGTATATTGGTTCACAGCAGTTTAATGTTCTTGTTGCTTTCTCTGTTCATGAACGTTAATCAAACAACAAAACAAAGAAAAATCACTTTTGTAGCTTTAACACAGATTTATTAGATTTAATTTATACAGTGAAG
>NW_015645530.1:73457-81060 GCF_001515625.1 Sinocyclocheilus rhinocerous
TGTGTAACAGTATATTGGTTCACAGCAGTTTAATGTTCTTGTTGTTTTCTCTGTTCATGAACGTTAATCAAACAACAAAACACAAAGAAAAATCACTTTTGTAGCTTTAACACAGATTTGTTAGATTTAATTTATAGTGAAATCTATGCAGTGTTATTTTACATTTGATTATTCAATTTCTGTACCTGAATACTGTTAGACTTACCTGAAAAATATAAAGCACTGCTTATTTCATTTGTATCTTTGTTCTGTTATTCATCTATGCTTGTAATTTGTTTATTTCCTATGCTGATTTACTCGCCTACAAAATCAACCCAATCATTGATTTTTTTTTTTTTTCAAATATAGAGCTATTGAAGTAATCTAATTTTTTTTCCATATCAATATATATTGCAGAAAAAATAATAACGCAATGTGAGTTTTTTCCAATATCGTGCATCCCTATTACAGACAATGCTTTCTAAAGAAGATCAAAAGATAAACTTTGAGATGTGGCTATCTGATTGTTTGTATCTTGTTGTGCACAGGCTCTATGCTCTTTATCTATTGGAAGGAGGATATGTGGTGTAGGGTAACAGTGACTGAGCTCTTTCAGAAAGAGTGTTTCCAGAGTGTGACCAAATGCCGTGCATCAGATGTCTCCCGTCTGTGTGTCTACTTCCAGGACTTTGGCTTCTCCAAGGGCGTTTCAATTCCAAGGTGAATGAAGTGTATTCATATGTAAACAATTAAAGACAGAGATGCTCCCTTTATTTCTTAATTGTGTGCATAATTTTTTGCATGCTCATGTATCTCAAGTAAATCTGCTCTTTTCATCTGACTGCAAATTCACTCATTCACTGTATGCATGTTTTCTCTTCGTGCATCTCCAGTGATGGAAATTTAAGCGTGTTGAATGAGTGTCTGCGGAGACCTGATGCTGCTACTCTGGCTGAAATGAATGGCTGGGCTCCTCTGGCCATCAAATGCTCCCTTAAAGATATTATTCCTGCAGACTTGGTATAAGTTGTGGAGATGTATTTACTCTGTATTTACTGTATTAGTGTTGCAGCTGAGTGCACCAAAATACATGTTAAAGGGTTAGTTCACCCAAAAATGAAAATTAGCCCATAAATTACTCGTCCTCAAGTCATCTTAGGTATATATGACTTTCTTCTTTCAGACGAATCCAGTCGGAGTTATATTAAAAATTGTCTTTGATCTTTCAAGCTGTTTAATGCCACTCAGCGGGTGTTGCATGCATCAGTCCAAAAGAAGTTAAATAAAAAGCGCCCATCCATAAAAAAAAAGTGTCTCACATGGCTCCGGGGGGTGAACAAAGGCCTTCTGTAGCGAATCGATGCATTTTTGTAAGAAAAATATCCATATTCAACACGTTAATCACTTTAATGTAGCTTGCGCCAACAGTTGCACACGGAAGCAGCTCCGGGCGGATGGCGTATAAGGTCAGCTTTGCGCATGCGCCGGTGAGTCTCGTGAAAACCAACGTTTGTTTTTAAAAGTTTTGCATTTATTCAAAAGAATTATTCAGGCATTTAGCTGCCATCTAGTGTGTAAAAAGAATTTGTGTTTCTGATCTAGTTTTGTATTTATAGATGTTATTAGAGAATATGAAGAATTTTTGCATCTCTTGTGACTAGGCACAATCAATAACTGGCAAGACATGTGTTTGTGTTTTTTATCAGCTGAGAGGGTGGAGTTTAGAGGCAGCTGACGAGATGAGGAGCCTGCTGGGATCTGAGGCTGTGGAGATGCAGGTGTTCGGTGAGGACGGAGACACACTGTTAGTGGATCTGAAGAAAACGCCAATGGTGTCTCTGCGGGAGCACCTGGTGTTCATGGAGCTGGCCAGGTATGTAATTGTCCCATCTGGGGCTCCCAGTTCCATCCTTACAGCATTTTTTAATCTTCATCTGTAGGGGTGCTCCGATCAGGATTTTTGAGACCGATCACAGAAAGCAGTATCTGCAGATACGATCACCGATACCGATCTGTTTTTTATAGCCTTATTTTTATCATGTAGAATTATTTATAGTAATACTCCAATCAGGATTTTTAGACATTTATTCAGGGCCTGAATTTCATTTTTGAAAATGGGAATTTCCCTCTTATAGGTGACTCTTGTGAGAGGGGATTTTTCTTTTAATTTGAGGAGTGGAGGGGAGCATTTTGTTAAATTTTTCAAAAATATATATTTTATCTCACCTAAATGTTCGATCATGAAGTGCATTTTTGTTTTTACACTCGTGCAGTCGTTGCACAATAGCTTACACACAGCACAACACAGTTGCTCAAGCAAGTGGCAAAATATTTAAACTACTTTTGTTACGTTATCACAAAAATTCTAAATTAAAACTTACCACTGACAGAAACAGACAGCTCTACTGCCTTTTCTTTTGCATTTAAATCTTTATTACAAGCAATCCTGCGGTTAATAAAGAACTTTGTTTTCCAACATCCACGAGTGCCATCTATCTTTTCCTTTTTCATCTAAAAGTGCTCTTTTCCTTTAAAACTAGCCAACAAGCCATATGTGTTGACTGTGAAACACAGACTTTAATTATATGCATTTATGGTGTAATTACTACATTTTCATATTTACCGCAAACAATGCGCTGTCACTTTAATTCAGCGCTGCTGCAGACTGCTCATGGAACGCACTGCCGGACCGAAACTGTGCCGTGTGAACGATTTAAAATCCGTTAACATGAGCGTGGAAAAAAATATGCACTGCATACGGAGCATGTGAACCTGGCATTATGTGTGTGCGCAGCGAGAGTGCATGAGCGCTCAGTCTCCAGGAGAGCGCGCAAGTGCTGAATGGTTAAACACTGGCAAGAATTGAAAAGAAATGCAATTCATAAACTTTAGTGACGATGCAACACTGCTTCGATTGTGCAAGTGATAATTCCTATGGCTATGTCAACTGTGCAGTGTGCAGCTCGCTTATAGTGCAGATGTGATTTGAAGCCATGTGCGCATTTTGAGAGGGAAAGAGAGCGAGCGCGTGCAGTGATTCACTCACGCGGTTTGTGAAATTATGTCTCACAGAAAGTTTTCAAATTACTTTAGAAGTTATTTAATGAAGAAATATGAATTGTACCTCACCTTCAGCAGTATAATTATTTTACCCGCGCTGGACAGGGACTGAGACGGTGCTGCATGTCATGCCAAATCTCTCACAGCAGGCGCTTCATCAAGCTTGAGATCGGCCTTTATAGAGACCGCCGATCAAACATCCCAAAGCGATTATCGGCCGATAGTGATCGGTAGCCGATCAATCGGAGCACCCCTATTTCATCTGTTTGGTTCTATCTGGGTTTCTTCTGCTTTTTTCAGTACATTCAACAATTAAACCTATAACTCGAGAGCATTTTGAGACTAAATTGTAGAACATGATTTATAAAATAAGTAGAAATAAATGCTACAATTGGCCTAAAGTATGCTGGATTAAAAGGTTCCATTTGTTCTACTGAGTTCTTTGACGCAAAGAACTTCTAGTATAAATGGCCTAGGAAGGTACAGGTTATATATTAGTTAGGACTGTCAAGAGAAAAATATTTTTAATTTAATTATATGACGTGGTGATTAATCTAATCCCAAATTAATCGTACATCAAATTTGGCTGGGAAATTACCCCCAAAAGCTAAAAAAAGATGGGGAAAAAGAAAGAAAGATACAAAAAGTAGCTTTAGAAATAAATATTTTATTTGATTCAACATAAAATGTATTACACTCACTTTTTTTATATATATACATATAACATTTTTTTGTTTTGTATATATATTTTTGGGGGGCTTTTAGGCCTTTTTTATTAGATGGGACAGTTGAGAGCAGGCAGCAAAGTATTGGGTTGAGAGAGGGGGGGCGGGATCGGCAGAGGACCTAGATACGGAAATCGAACTCGGGTCGCTGTGAGCACAGTTGTGCTATATGTCGGCGCACAAACCACTAGGTTATCGGCACCGACACGCATTCACTTTTAAGATAGAATGGATTAACATAAACTATGGAACATTTGAGATTTTTTATTTATTTTTTTATTTTATTTTTTTACATAGTCAGTGGTGACCAAAAGAGTTACCAACATTGTTCGAAATGTCTTATGTTTCGCAAAAGAAAGTCATAAAGGTTTGAAACGACATGAGTTTGAGTAAACTAAAACTGCCAGTAGAGGACTTTAAATGCCTTAATGAGTAAGTCTTGGAGACATTAGATTTGTTCAGATGGCTGATTCATTCAGGAATGAAGTAAATGGCGCTTTATGAATGGGCCATTGAATCATTGGTTCACCTGATTCGCTCAAAACATGGATTCATTCAGAAGCAAAACACTGCAGACAATGTTGTCTAAAATATAACACAAAATTAACTTATTTATTAAACCGTTATATAAAATGTTACATGTGAAATATTTGGTCTGATTCCCAACAGGCAACCCTTTATAAATATGTCTTGAATGCACTGTAAATATCTTACACTGTATGAATTAATATAAATTAAAGAAGGAAAAAAGCAGAAGTGCCTGAACTTCTCAACAGAAATAAAAAGCAGGGATGTGATTTTTCCTTATAAATACGGATTTCTGTATTTTTCGACCTCTGAGGGACGACCCATGGGATTTGCGTAGATCCGAGGTTTTTTTGGGGGGGTTACTGCATGATAATTGAAATCGCGCAAATGGCCTTAAGCTATTAACTAAATAAACTTCAAAAATTTGTTTTCTAAAACATCATGGACTGAATGGTCCAGAGAGTGCTGCACGAGCTCACGGCGCCATCTGCAGGACAATTAAAAGCGTTCAAATTAGGGCTGGGCGATAATTCGATAACGATAATTATCACTATATAATTTTCCTCGATAAAGTGATATGAAGAGTTCGATAAATATTTGATATAATGTTTATGCGCCAAAAGCGGAACAAAACTCATTTGAATCGCGCCACATGGACCGCTTATCCGCTCGGATCAAAGTTCAAACTGCCGCGAGCTCACTAGAGCAGATGCGTTTACTCGGTCACGCGAGCATTAAGCAGCACTGTGAGATCCAGTTTGAAGCACTTGAATTCAGCGATGAACACAAATGACTCGGTGATTTAAACTAGTTTAAAGCCAAACAAGAGAAACACTGTGTGCAACGAGACGGTCAGAAGGCTTTTCAGTCTACAAATTGCCATTATTTACCATGGATTTACTGTAGTAACACTCACTGTACCATTGTATTGTGGCAGAAATTTGGGATATTCACACTGAATTTTATTAAAGGAATAATGGTAGGCATATACGGTGGTGTGAAAAAGTGTTGGCCCCCTTCCTGATTTCTTATTTTTTTGCATGTTTGTAGCGTCTGCGTAGAATCATGCATGATCTTTGGGTTTTATGGCTTAAGAGACCCTTTTAGCTTTTGACATTTGCATATAAATTACAGTCCTGGTCACAGACTTTACACTTATATGGGTGCTAAATGGCCAATGGTTCCCCAACCATATAAAACTGAGGTTGCTACAATTTTTAGAGCTGTTACTTATTTTGATAATGAACAAATTTACCTCTGCATCCTAACTCAAGCTACTATCAAATATGCATTTCTAAGAGACAAAAAGTGATATAATTATTATTAATATTATCAGGCAACCCAAACCTGTTTCTTGATTTGAAACAATATCACTCATTAGAACATGCAGAAACTAAGAAATTTAATTTTCTATTTAGTTATTTATTTTAAGGAAAATTAATGGTCTGGTTTCTACAACTTTCACTTTGGAGCAAAAATCTGGCTTTAAACTCGAAAGAAATAAAGATTTGACATTTATCGTGATAATTATCGACATCGACTGATATGAAAAAAATGATCGTGATAATTTTTTTGGCCGTATTGCCCAGCGCTAGTTCAAATGATTCAAAGCGCCAAAAGCGAGTAGAATCAGCGCAGAGATGTGTCACTCGACCCGGTGACTTTTTATGAATGGCAGTGAGAATTTTGCTAGTGCTGTCATAATTCACAACGGCTGTGATGTAATTATATAATAGGTTGTAGTCTGACGCGCTACATGTCTGCTGTTACAGTACTGTTTTTAGTTTCGATTCACTGTTAGTGCTAGCTGCGCTTGGTTTGAGCCGCTTTAATTTGCATTTGGGAACGCAACATTCGTCATTAGAAACATTTATAAATCAGTTGTTTACAAAGAGAAGTTTCAGTGTCACATAATCCTTCAGAAATCATTCTAATATGCTGATTTGCTGATCAAGAAACATTTCTCATTCTTATCAATGTTAAAAACAGTTTTGCTGCTTAATATTTTTGTGGAAACGATACCACACAAACATTTGTATAAGATTTAAAAAAAGAGAGAGAAATTAATCATTTTATTCATCATGCATGAAAGTGATAAAAAGTGAGTGAAGACATTTAAAGTGATTTCTATTTAATAAATGCATTAACAAATTTAATTAATATATTTGATAAATGCAAATAAATGCGCTGTTCATTAAACTTTATATTTATCAAAAAATCCTGAAAGATAAAGTGTATCACCATTTCCACACAAAATATGAAGCAGCAAAATTGTTTTCAACATTGATAATAATCAGAAATGTTTCTTGAGTCAAATAAATTGTAATGATTTCTAAAAGATCATGTGACACTGAAAACTGGAGTAATGATGAAGAAAATTCTGCTTTACATCATAGGAATAACATTTAGAGGTCGACCGATTGATCGGCCGGTTTTTGGCATTTTTTAATTAATCGGCATCGGCCGTTTGTGCAGCAAATTAGGCCGATTTATAGGCAGGCGCATCTGCGGGCAGCTAAGTGTTGTTGCGGAACGCCGGAGAATCTCTCTCTGGTTGCGTGCGGAGCAGCTCACACTCTGCAGCCTAGGGATGGGCGATACCCCTTATTTTGTTTTCGATACGATACCGATATTTTTCAAGGCAGTATTGTCGATATCGATACTGATTCGATACTTCTGCACTATATTTTAAAATTATGAAATGTATTAAATTATTAAATTACTAAGAGTAAAATGGGTTATGAAAACCACTTAACTTTGTTTAAAACGCATTTTAACCCGTTTAATCCCCAATTTTTCCCAGACATGAAAATATCCAAATGATGTGTCATTAGTAACCCTTTGAAATAATCAATAATAATTTTAATTTTTTTGGAAAAGTGTGTGAAAATTTTTTTTATGGTCAGTCACAATTGTAACCGGTGGGATAATGTGTATACTGAATTAACATATTTCTGCAGTCTTAAAAATCGTTATATATCTTAGCCCAGCTATTTTAAACTGTTTGATCACATTCTAGGGTTACTATTATGCATAAAAAACCCTTATACAACATTGATTAGTATCGATATTTTTTGTTTGATCTACTTCGGATCGATACGCCCATCCCTACTGCAGCCGCTTCTTGTTCACATACAGCTTCAGCTAATGATGGCAGGGCAAAACAGACCGTTTCGAAAGCTTAATTACGTTTTACCCTACTAGAATTGATGCCGGAACGTTATCATATTCATAAGTGCAAGTCATTTGCATGTGTAAGTAGAAACATATGCAATTCAGACGAAACTTCTGGGCTGATTATAACGTGCACG
>NW_015645530.1:81093-88049 GCF_001515625.1 Sinocyclocheilus rhinocerous
GCTTCTTGTTCACACACAGCTTCAGCTAATGATGGCAGGGCAAAACAGACCGTTTCGAAAGCGTAATTACGTTTTACCCTACTAGAATTGATGCCGGAACGTTATCATATTCATAAGTGCAAGTCATTTGCATGTGTAAGTAGAAACATATGCAATTCAGATGAAACTTCTGGGCTGATTATAACGTGCACGATAACTTTCCTCATGAAATGTGTGTGTGGGTCCGACAATAGCATCCACGATGTCATCGCTCGTGGTCAGCGCACTCTTAAGCAGTTATTAGCAGCAGGCTGTGTAATAACTCTTTTATTTTTTCACTTGGCCATTTGACTTATAGAAGTGTCCAGTGTTTCCCATACATTGAGTTATTTGTGGCGGCTCGTCACAGCAGACGGACAGCCACAAATAGATTTTCCAAAAGTCTTATACTTCCTTGAATAAACTGAGCACTGCAGGTTTCAAAATTAAAATGCAGCGCGGGTGTTTTTATATGAATGTATCTTTAAAAAGAACCGACCATCTTCAGAAAAGCTTCTGTCATTTTCATTTCGACTTTCCTGTAATGCCTGATAAAGTAGCGCTTATTAGATTACAGCCGTTACCGGGGAAACCGCTATATCTCCCGCTCCAGCAGCGCCTCCTGCTGGCAGAGAATTAATTTGCAGTCTGTGGGAAACACTGGTGTCTGTCAGCAAACATAAACAAAAAGCATGCTTCAGAACTGTTTTGAGAAGGTGCTTAAGTTTTGAGCCATGTATTATTACTCTGAATTAGGCTACTACTACTATTACTATCTTGTATCCTGCAATAATCATTTACTCAAACTCACTTTTATGAGATGAAGGGGAAGGGGAAAAAAAGAACATTGGCCAAAAAAATCGGCATGATATATCGGCCATTGGCTGCCCTGATTTCTAAATATCGGCATCGGCATCGGCCAGTGAAAAACCCATATCGGTCGACCTCTAATAACATTACATTTTATAATATATTAAAATTTTAAACTTTTTTTTTATTTGTAATATTTCACAATATTGCAGTTTTTTTTTTTTTTTTTACTTTATTTTGGTCAAATAAATTCAGCCTTGATGAGCAGAAGATATTTATTTCAAAATCATTAATTGTGATGTTTCCAAACTTTTGGCAGGTACTTTAATAATAATAACAATTCTATATACATTACTATAATATATTATAGCACTTTATTATAATATATTATATTAAATTGTTATCATGATTATTAAATGCTGCTTTTTATTTTTTACAGGACAATAGTATGTATTATTACAATATAAGATATATCTTTTAATGTGCTAAAATATATATTTTTAATAATAAGTGCTGGGGGCGTGGCTTGTCGGCATGACTTGGAGCATGGTCAGATTTTCCTTCTTTTTTGTCTCTAGCTGATCACATGCCTGAAAAAGCTTATTGGTCAACCATGACTCAAAACAGAATAAAACCAAATTTACATTTTGTTAAAATTGACAATGTTGCTATATGACTTCTGTACAGATTCTACTCTCCTATAGTCGTCCCTGGCAGTGCACCCCTACTCTTTTACCCATCAGTTCGCCCTGCACTCAATGTTGAGGTCAATGCTATGGTTTCTCATGTGAACACACCGTCAGACTTCTATGTACAACTAGTGAGTATAAAAACACATTTATTATAATGTCAAAATGAAATAATTAAGTGAAAATGAGATTTACACATCCTTGGTGAATGCAGGTTGAAAATATGGAGTACCTGCTGTTGCACTCAAAGCTCCAGGACTGTTACAGTCGTCCCCAGGCACACAGTGAGTTCCAGGTCTACTGCCCTTCTCTCTCACAGGCCTGCGTCGCTTGCTATGACCAAGAATGGTGCAGGGTTCAAGTCATAGGTGCGTTCATGCGTGTACAATATATCAGACATGTAAACATACAATAAAAGAAAGCCAGTGTCGCTTTGATACAATGTATAAAAGTTAAAAGGATTGCCTGTGTTTATATTTCAGGTTTCCCTGGTGGTCGGATGGTTGAGGTTCGGTATGTGGACTTTGGCTACAGAAAGACACTCTCTGTGAAAGATCTGAGACAGATAAAGGATGAGTTCTTTGCTTTGCCAGAAATGGTAAGATTTAGGTTTACGTGTATACTGTGATACTATGATGGACAAAATTTTATATTGGTTTAAAGGGGGAACAATATGAATGAAACTTACTTGACAACTGTTCCTACATCAATATCACATTGGTCTTAATGAATAATACTTGCCAGTACATGGCAATTGTGCAGAGAAAATTACCCCACAGCACCACATAGTACCACCAGCAGTGTAACCAGTTTGAACGTGGATACTGTACTGCTGTGGAAATTATGATACTGTGGCAAGTCTGTCAAAGCAGGTCTTTAAAACACACCTGAACGATACCGCTGATAAATAACAAACTTAAAGAAGTCTGTCTATCCATTTGTTTTTAGGCTTTGTGGTGCAGTCTGAATGATGTGGTCAGTCCGCAGGAAACATGGAGTGATGAAGCCTGTGTTGTGTTCAAGGAACTTGTGGAGCATAAACTTATCACTGTTGTGGCGAAAAGTAAGTTTACTCCTACATGCATAAACACAAAGACATCCGAAATATATCACTGCTTTTAAACAATGATCTATTGTCCATAATAATGTGTGCACTGTGACATCATTATTAACCGTAATTTGGAGAGTAATGTGGTATACTGTACATCTTTGCTTGAATCTATCACTTTAATGCAGAGCTTGTGCCCGGCACTAGACCTGTGCCTGTGTGTCTATATGAGATTGGTGATGATTGCACTGGAGCCAGTATTGGAGAAATACTGGTCAGAAATGGTCTCGCTGTTTCCAGTAAACAGTAAGTCATGAAAAAGAGACCATCTGAACTATCTATCTATCGATCTATCTATCTATCTGTATTTCATTAGTTCTTTCATTCTGTCTCTTTTTCTTTTTTCTTTCTTACTGTACTTCCTCTTGCTTCTTCTTTGAGGCTAAGTCCATTGTATTCAATATTCATTTTCTTCTGCTTCATCAGGAGCCAGATTAAAGACGCCCAGCCCTTGGAGACGACCGTATGGGATCCTCCATTTGAAGAGGAGCCTCTGTCTGTTGTTTTGACTCCTCCTCCTGCTTCTGAAGAGCTGAAGCCCAGCCTGATTCTGCCCACATGTGTCAAAGACATCAAAGTTCGTGTGACACATGTCACCTCTCCTGGAAACATCTATGTGCAGCTGCTGCAGTTTGACGGCCAGCTGAAGAGGTGCCCGATTTCCTCCGTACATAATTGTACATTAGTGTTGGTCGATATGCTCCAGTCATATTGTCCCATCGTTAGCCTATAAGATCGCTGATACACATATTATCATGCTAATTTTTTTTTATTACAACCAACTCCAGGGTACGGCTAAAAGTAGCCTAATGTTAGTGTAATTTAATAACAACACATATCTTTGCAGTCAAGTAGCATATGGATGTTCTAAAATATATTTAATATGACTGAATTTGTATTTAACAGGATAACAATTTAATAGAAATTGTTACGTAGTTTATGCTGAGAGAATTAGTGAGAGAACTGAATTCAGTCAGCGAGCGTGCACTGAACAACAAAACTATGGCGTTTCAGCAATGGCTAATCTGAACGCGTCTGATTGGCCATTGCATTTATAAACCTAACGGAATCGTGTGTGATTGTTTATAACGCACTACACTATAAAAAACATATGGTGGAATGAATAAGCCCTAATATAATAATAATAATCATCGTCTTGATATCATCAAAGGCATCAGCCACAGGCGATATCTTTAACTATTGTCGATACACAATACTATCGGCACAACCCTATTGTACATCAAACTTCTTTTCAAAATTCTAAATAAAGTCCTGTTTTCAGTGATGCATCTATTTAGGTCAAGACGATGGTATTCAGTCGTAACGCTGCCATTTTGCATGCAATGTTTGCAGAATCCACGACACGCTGAAGGGTCTCTTCTCTAAGTCAGAGCCACAGGAGATGCTCTGGGAAGCAGAGATGTTCTGTGCTGCCAACAACACTGGGGTTTGGGAAAGAGGAAAAGTGTGCAGTGTGTCCACTAATGGTGTTGTAGAGGTGCAGTGTGCACACACTTTCATAGAAAAAAATCCCACTCTTTTCAGATTTATTCAACTATTTAATTTGAGTGTTGTTTTCTTTATAGGTTTTGCGTTGTGACTTTGGTAATAAAGTGAATCTCCATGTAAACAATCTCAGACCACTCAGTCCTGATCTGATCGGATCTTTCTTACTCGAATGTAACCTCAGTGGTGTAAGGTAAACAATCTGATAGAAGCTCTTTTTTCTCACAGTCACAGATGTGCATGCGCAGTTTACATACATTTACATGCACTTTGCAGAACCTGCAAAGTGTTAATCATTTTACTAGGGTAAATTGTACTTATTTTGTCTTCTGTAAATTGAAAAGTGCGAAAAGATGCATCTCAAAATTATAGTTACTGTTGTAAAGCAGAAGATGCTGTAAAACCAAAGAAGGAATGTGCAGGACCTGGAGGACTTCTCTAAAGGACAGTGGGCAGTTAAAATGCTCAAGACAAACAAGGAACTCGTGAACAAAAAAAAAAACATTCATAGATCATTCAGCATTTGTAAACCTTTTAACAGAATATTTTTAATTCGGCTCTTATTTGTTTTATTTCTTGTCTTTTATTTTATTTTGTTTTTATTTTTTATTTTTTATTTGTGATCTGTTTTGTTCAAATGATTAACATTTAAACAGTCCACTATTTTACTACAACTTCAAACAAGACTAACCCAATCAGATTTGTGATGTATTACTGCTTTTTAGTGTTTCATAATGTGAAGTTGTTTTTGAACTTTTGTCATTTCATATTGATTTTCTTCCTTCCTGTTCATGTTTACCTTCCTCTCCAACTCTCAGGCCAGCTGGTGGTCGCTCCACATGGACAGCCACGGCGTGTGACTTCATCTCTCACTACTTGACCGGTGCCATGGCTGTAATGGCCATAAAGGTTAGAACAAATGTATGGGATCAAATTCCCACCAAATGTATTGCAGTCACGAGAAAAAAAATAACAAGCATGAAACCAAAATTTTAAAATGCAAGTAGAAATATGAAAATGATCTGTGACCGTTGTTTGCTATTCTAAAAACTTTGCCTTAATTTTATCCATGACTGCAAAACATTTCGCGGGAATTTGATCCCATATGAATGTAAAGGAGTTATAAAATTATGGAAAAGTTATCTCTGTTACAAACAATTCTTGTCTCTGAGTCTTTGTGTATTTTTCCTCTCAGGACCCATCTGCCATGCCAGTGCTGGTGTCTCTTTTCTGTTCAAACCGTGCTGGTCAAAACGTCAGTTTCGCCGATTTCCTCATCAGTGAAGGACTTGCTCTAAAGGAGAGAAAGTAAGAAAAAAAAGTTTCTGATCATTCACATGACCGTTAATGTTGATCTCTGTGTATACTAAGTGAACTGTTTTCCTAGGGCTGCTTCCATATCCGAGACGGTCTTCTCAGAGCAGTGTGTGTTGAGAGAGAATATTCCTGAGCCACAGAGAATCACGAGTCCACCTCAGACACCACCCACACCCACCCCTCGCATCAACCCACCACCAGAGAGAGTGCAGACACACTCATACCCCCCTCCAGAGCTGCCTCCCTGCGGACACACGCTCATGAGCGTCTCAGCCATCTCCGAACAAGGTGTCATTTACGCAATGACACACCAAGCAGGTGTGTGCCGTTTTATTTCTCACTAAAACAGTCAGTAATTTTGTTTTTATGACAATATTCTATCATCATTTTCATCCTTTCAAACTGAACATTTTTGCTGCTAAACCTTTAAGACTATGTAAATGACATCTGTTAGGATTGGCTAGTAGCAGCTACTCCTGCAAAGTTACTGAATACTGAAAACTCGTGTATGTGGGCAGTCATGAGTTAATGACTGTGGTAATATGTTATTGAAAATGCTTAAAAGCTCCATAATAAAGAATTTTTTTCTGTCGTATTCAGTGTGTGAGTTTGATCGCTTACGGGAGCGGCTTCAACAGCACATTAAAACCCTGCCAAGACAGAAGAACTACAACTGGAAAGGAGTTTTGGGATGTGCTGTCATGGGAACCGACATGTTCTGGTACAGAGGTCAGGTGCAGGAGGTCATTGGAGGACACGTGAAGGTCAGTGTGCTTTCACAGCACTGCATCACTTTCATATTTAAGTGAATTTATTTCATAATCTCAAATGTAAACACCTTGGGTCATATTGTTTTGTTACCAGTTTGTGTTGTAATTGTTCCAGGTCCAATATGTGGATCAGGGACTTGTGGAGAGTATCCCGGTTTGTCATGTGTACCCCATGGTTCTCTGTGAGGATGTGCCGCAGCTCTGTGTGCCCTGTCAGATAAATGGAGTCATACCGGTACGCGTCTGTGTGCTAATTTGAATTTGATTGCTTCCAATTTAAACTGGCAAATGTGGTCATCCTTACAGTTCACTCTTAACACAGGGATTTCCAAACATTTTTGTCAGCTGAACCTTTTTTTACCTAATATAATATATCAATAGCTTAATAATACATTGTTACACATTTACATTTTTTTTGTTGTTGTTGGTCAATGGGCACATCACTTAAAGCTAAACAATTTTTTTGTTTTATTTTGATTTTACGTTTTTTTACTTTTTATCAACTCATGGATCCCTATTTTAACCTGATAGCTGAGATTTCTACATTTATTAAATGTGACAATTTCCCCTTAAAGGTGTCATATGCGATTTCAAGTTTTCCTTTCTCTTTGGAGTGTTACAAGCTCTTGGTGCATAAAGAAGATCTGTACTGTTCAAATGCTGAGTTTTGTGCAGCGCAGAGTAATGTAACGTGTCGTGTGTGTGTGTGTGTGTGAGGGGAACGGTCACATCACAGGA
>NW_015645530.1:88935-91792 GCF_001515625.1 Sinocyclocheilus rhinocerous
GACACACGGCTCGAAAGCAGCGGAGCTTTTATTATGCCACAGTCGACCGCTTCCGCTCCTTCCGGTCTTGCGTATGTGGGGAAAAAAGCAGGGCGGTTTTATCATACTAGATACATTCTAAAGTTTTGTTATAATGCTACTCTGTGCTGTCGTCACCAGTCTAATAAAACGCACAACATATTAAAGCGTCTTTGGTGTTTTCATGTTTTCTACAAAACAAAACCGGAAATCGAGGGGTTATAACGTCATTGGCAGGCGACACAATGACACTATGGACACGGTCCGTGTCACTAGTTAAAATTGCTTATTTCTCTGGATTTAAGCATTCAAATCAATATTTGTGAAATATTTCAAATGTAATTTTGCATAAAGAAAAAGCATATTTTAGAGCCATTAAAGTCTTTTTGCATTGAGTTAATTTTCATCCAGTGAATATCTTAATGGTCCTACAAATAGGATGTGCTTTAATGCATTATACAAATATTTTTTTCTTTTATATTGTCATGAAACATGACCCAGGCACTTATTTATTAAATGAACTCTTGTGGTGAGAATATAAAATCTTTGTGGTTATTTCAGCAATACTGTAATGAAAACTTGTGGGGTTTTAGACCAGTAAATAGCGAAGGAAGCAAATTAAAGGGTTTTGGTGGGTATGAGAGATTATTTCAGCTGTCTTGAAATTAACTATTCCAAATACACTGAAAATTATTTTTTAAATGTGATTAAATTCTCTGGCAAATCCTCGGTTTTTTACTGTTATAGATTGGGAAGGGATGGCAGTGGGATGCTGTGGTGCTCATGAAGGAGTTGCTACTTGGGCGTTCAGTCAGTGTCCACATTATTGTAAGTGAATTTACATCTACACCACTCCATGTATCAGCAGAACTCTATTTATCACTAAATTGTCAATTATCATGTGTTGACAAGCACTCTCCCCATAAACCTGTTGTTTTGCAGGAGCACCCAGAGGATCCGTGCGGCTGTGTAAAAGTTGAGATAACGGTGGATGGAATGGCGCTTAGCAAGATAATAGTGCATCACCAGTATGCCAGTTTTGATCCTGCCATCAGCAGCCAGGAGGTCTGATTAGTGGATATTAGTAAAAGCAGAGTTGTTTTGCTTATGTGAGGTGTAGATATTAACAGTATGTTTATGTGCAGGATTATGTGGTTAAGCCTCCCGTCCCTGATTTGGATGACTGGGATCTAAACACAGTGGTAAAAGTTTCATTTCTGTTGACATCATGCAATTCCTGAATTTCTGGTTAAATTATTTTCATAGAAGTCACTCGGTTTGCTTACTAAATGTCAGAACTGGTTTAGTAGCAATATGTTGTGTTTTCAGGGGTTGGAGGAGCCCCAGCCTGTATTGGGGGTTTATAAAGAACTCCAGATTCCTAAAGTAAGAAAACATTTCCCTGTCAAGGTCAAGCATATCCGCGCCCCAAATGAGGTATGTGAGCTGGGTATGGCCAACATTTATATCACGATATATTTCTTAATTTCGGTCGATGCGATATAATTCCGATATCGATATGAACAATATTTTTTTTAAAAGCCTCAGAAAAACTGCCAAAAACGCCCACAACAAATGTATGTACCTACAAACTTCTGAAAAATGATTTGCCAAGTCTATGAAATTTCTTTCTACAGAACTATATATTATAGAAATAAAAATGGTACAAATAAACTGTTCACCTTTTATTTGTATTTAGCCTTTATACAAACAAGAAATGTGAAATCACCGTCGAATAAACATAAGACTCTCAGAATCACCTTATTAATATTAATATCTTTACCTTTATACTATAACATAGGCTGATTATTCTTATAGATTGAAACAAACGTGCTGCAGCCAGGATAAAGAATATTAAAAGTGCTCAGAGTTGCTGCAGAAAACGGAAAGAAAAGAGTGAGCAACAACAAAAAGCATGTTGCTGGAGATGGGCTAATTGAAAATGCAAATTCGTTCTCTGCCAGCAGGAGGCGCTTTTGCAGCGGCAGAAACTGTTGTGGCTAGAAGGGATACAGCTCCTACCGGAAACTAAAAATGAAATTTAATTTTCTACCTATTTGTGTTTTATTAACGTCTACACCTACCCCTTACAATAATGAAAAAGTAGTAACTATTGTTGTACAGCAGTGTTGGGCTAGTTACTCAAGAATGTAATATATTACTCATTACTAATTACTCCTTTCAAAATTAATATTGTTTCTTTACTTATTACTTTCTGGCAACAGTAATTACTAGTTACATTACTTTTTCTTCACGCCCCACAGAAGTTGTAACTGTGTATCTTCCACATAAAATTCTTCTAGAATGTTACTAACAAATTTCTGCCTCATTTGACCAAAAGCCACATTGGATTGCAGACAGAAGTTATTACAAACACTCAATATTGATTGATAGTGACATTCAAGTAGAAGTGTTGTATTAATCTCATTAATTGTCATGTGTAGCTTGAAGCGAATTGTAATTTCTCCGTTGCCCATATATGATTTTCATTATGTATTTTATCAAATCGCATAAGTTTGTAAGAAACATAATTTTCCAAAAAGAATTGTAATTATAGTAATATAATGTACCACATGCTGATCAGAGGGATGTGGGTGGGATGTAATGCCAGGGTAAAGTAAAGCCACAACTTACACAACAGTGTTCAGATCATCTTTTTTCCTGACAAAATCAATATAATGCAATATCTCTATCTGCTGAATGTAAGCTTTTCCATATTACAAGCTTGCCTGCTGCACTGGATCAGAGCTTTCACACTGCACGCGATTGGGGTCCGGCAGTGCACTCCAGGAGCGGTGCGTCTGCAGCAGTCATGCTGCAATCGTTTCCGCACGGAGTC
>NW_015645530.1:91941-92128 GCF_001515625.1 Sinocyclocheilus rhinocerous
TCTATTCAATATTGATTATTTTGGATATATATCAGGTACAGTGCATGTTAAATTTTCTCAAGGAAAAATATCTCTCAACTAATGCTGTAAAATATACATGAGTCAGTTGGTACTACATTACTATAATATTGAAGGTTAAAATTGACTGATTTGTTAAAATTACACTTAATGAAGTTTTTAAAATAAT
>NW_015645530.1:92279-93229 GCF_001515625.1 Sinocyclocheilus rhinocerous
AAAGGTAACGAAATATGCTTTATTTTATTCTTCTGTAATTGTTCTTAAAATATCAAGAGTTTTTTTGCTATTGCAGTAGTTCGAGATCCATCCGTGCTGGATATATTGGTCCGGGTCACTAAAGACCCGAATATGTAATAATGATTGGTGAAACATTCATGCATTTAAGGGTTAATGACGTTTTTAAAATAATAAAGTTACAATTACATATTTCTACTTCAATTCGGTTTTTTTATATAAACCATGGTGGCTGTCATAAAAACTTGATGGATTTATTCAAACATAAATTAAACATTGAAGAACAGTAAAATTTATAATGAATATGTTATATGGTGCATATATTTAGCAAAATGCCCCTCTCTACAGTTTATTTTTCTATCTGACTAATGAGTTTATGGTCACCGAATATGTTTTTCTAAGGTAAATGTGACGTTGCGTGACATTGTTTACAAGCTGTTATATTGACTTCTTTGCGCGGCTGAAACACTGATTGAGAGATTACATGAGACAGGATACGGCTTGTAAAGTTGTACTCTTTCAATACTGCAATACAATGGACAGAATTTGAAATCTGTTACTTTTTCATATTAAAAGTACTAAAGCACAATGCTTATTGCGATATATTGGATGGGAAGTGCCCTTCAATGTTCCTTCCATTAACTGAAAACAGGCTACACTAATCGATTCTTAGACTTTAAGAATCGATATCGTTCCGTAAAAATGAGAATCGATTAATATCGAGATATCTATATTTTTTTACCCAGCCCTAGTGTATGTGCGAGTCATGAAAATTATTAAAATAAATCTAGGAATTATTTGATTGTTGGATTTTAAATCAGCGGGGTTGCGGCATCAAAAGTAATATACTGCAATTATATTTATCCATTAGAATTCTATATTTTTAAATTCTTATTCTGTTCTGATACGGTTAAATTTAAAGGATTTGTTGT
>NW_015645530.1:94375-117378 GCF_001515625.1 Sinocyclocheilus rhinocerous
CATGAACTGAAATGAATTGTGAATTTTATTAACATTAAATCGTCCTCCTCCCATTTTCAACTCAAAATTATGGAGAAGCTGTGCCTCCACTGCCTCCCCCGACGAGCCGCCACTGTTCAGATGTTTAGTCATGTTTATTTTGTGCTGAAACTGGTATTAATGTGGAGGAGATGATCAGTTCACGTGCGCCTCGCACTGCTGTGTCTGTTGAACTGAGGCGCTACAGCAATATGTCACTCCACATTAAACAGCGCCAAAACGGCATTTATGGTTTAAATACTGCAATACAATGGACAGAATTTGAAATCTGTTACTTTTTCATATTAAAAGTACTAAAGCACAATGCTTATTGCGATATATTGGATGGGAAGTGCCCTTCAATGTTCCTTCCATTAACTGAAAACAGGCTACACTAATCGATTCTTAGACTTTAAGAATCGATATCGTTCCGTAAAAATGAGAATCGATTAATATCGAGATATCTATATTTTTTTACCCAGCCCTAGTGTATGTGCGAGTCATGAAAATTATTAAAATAAATCTAGGAATTATTTGATTGTTGGATTTTAAATCAGCGGGGTTGAGACATCAAAAGTAACTAAGCTGTTTTATGGATGGTAACTGTAATATTACTGAAATCTTATTAGTAACTAGTTACTGCCCAACACTGTTGTACAGTGTGACAAAAATTATGCTGTATTGATGTGCGCATGCCCAGTAATGCCATATGTATGTATACCTTCTAGCCTTAACCAGCAGAAACGGTGGTTTCCCCGGTAACGGCTGCAAACAAAGCAGCTCTGCTCATGAACACTCCTGTATCAGATAAAATGAAAATGCCATTGAAACTATTCAGAAGACAGTCGGTTCTCTTCAAAGATACATTCATATAAAACACCGACGCCGTGTTTTAATTTTGAAATGTGCAGTGCTCATGTTTATTCAAAGTCAACCGCCATAAATAAATCAATGTATGGGAAACACTGGTAATGCATTTTGAAATATCAGAAATGTTTAAAAATCATATCATTTTTGAAAAAATTTATATATTTTGATATTGAATTATTAGCCAGCCCTAGAGCTGATGGGTCTTTGTTACATGAATATATGGCCTCATTCATCAGACATTCATTTAATGTAAAAAAAAAAGAAAAAAAAAAGCTGCTCATGAATCTGTCATGTCTCAAAGAGTTGGTCCTAATTTCAAAATGCAGCACCAGTATTAGATGAAATTTTGCATGCAAGAATGGTAAATTGCTAAGTGTAGAGATGTATGTAGCAGAGCTGACACAGGAGTCACTTTCAAACCAAGCAGCTCTCTGTTGATCAACACAGTAAATCCGTGTGACCAACTTGAAGCCGTTGTGAATTTCTTTTGCAACCGTTACAATGGTAAATGTGTCCACACTTTTACAATCTCTTGCTTTTATTGAATCTGTGTGCTTGCAGGTGTTCCTGTGTGTGTTGGATAAGACTCTGTGCGAACAGGAGCAGGAAGAGAGTTTGGAGGAAGCTCTCGAGTGTGTGAATGAGAATATAGAAAATCTGAGCCTGCTGACAGACTTCCCCATTGGTGCTTATATTTGTCATTTGATCATGGTTCATTTCAGTGTATGCAAACACTTCTGTGGTATTTTGTTTGTATGCATGCCTATTTTATCAAATTTATTCCAGAAACCTTGAGACCATATGTTTTTCGTACTCTGCCTGTGGCCCTACAGAGGCTAAATGGCTTGGGAAATAGATGGATGTTTTTAATTGTGTTTGTGTGCAGAGTGTCCCTGTCTGGCTGAGTACAGCGATGGTAAATATTATCGTACGAAGCTACTGGGTTTTTCTCAACTCACTCCTTATGTGAAGCTCCTTGTGAGACATGTGGATTTTGGTTCGGATGACATCTTACCAACACAAAAGTGAGACTATACAGATTAATCAGCTGTTGATATTTTAATACTTTGAGTCATTTTCATTCTTGTAGAAATGTAAAAAATATTTGGTTTAGTTAGGTTCACTAGAACAGTAGTTCTCAACCTTTTTGACTCCCAACTTTTGTAGGTGTTCGTGATTACAGGGATTTATTAAAATGAATTTTTTAAATTCACAAATAGAAATTTCGATTAAGTATTTTAGAGCCTGACAGCAAAATTTCATATAAAGACCAGGTCTTAAAATTTACACTTAAAATTCTTTCATATATCCAGCTTTTTGTTCTTGAAATTTAATTTCAGTAAATTTAACAAATTGGAAAATTTACTTTAAATCATAAAAGCATTTTTAAAGCATTTTAAAATCAAATAACACATCCAAAAAAATTTCTCGTGTGTCACTGCAGATTGCGGCAACTCCCTGCATCCCTTCATCATTTCCCATGTGCAGCAGTTTATGTCAAGTTAGCAGGCTTCAAACCGACAAATGTGTGTTTGGAGTCGGAGAGGATACCTTACCGGCCTGAGTGGAGTATGAGAGCCATGATGGAGATGATCGACCTGTTGAACGGAGAGCTCACTGCAGTGGTCACTGTACGTCTCATTCATAGTTGGGGAAATGTGTCTGCCTTTACACCTGGCTTAACATGCATTTTTGACAATCTGCTCATGATCTGATCGCTCTTGATGGCTTTTAAATAGAGTAGATCTGACAACTCAGTGAAGGTGAAAATAAAAAGATAAAGTTGAATTGAACTTTTAATGAAACTGTGCATTTATTATTCTAACCAGGACAAACACAGGTGTAAAGGGAACAAATTGTCATATGACACTTAGTAACAATGCAAAACACTTTTCTTTCTATTCAAAGCAGTTGCATGAAAATGTATGTGAAACTATCCAAATGTGCATTTTCAGGCAACTGAACCACAGCTGACTGTGCTGTTATACAATGCGGAAGGGACACTCGTCCACAGACCTCTTGTGGAGAAAGGCCTCGCTGATTATGCATAAATCTTGTAAAGGTAAGTGTGAAAGTAAATTTAATTAAAGGAAACTGTCTAAACATTTGTTTCTTTCATGTTATTTTTCTGTTTCCGTAGGTTGTGTCAGTGATGCTGTAGATCATCAGATTTCATAGATGCTTCTGAGACGGCAAAACATTTTATGTTGGTTATGTTAGTGTATGTCTCATTTTATGTTCAAGCACTTGGGTTTTATGCTACAGTTGTGTGCAGGCATTTTATGTTAAAACATTTAGCCAGTTTTGTTTGTGCAGCTATGCCTAATTTTATGTTAGGTATTTTTATTGTTCAAGTTCAAAACTGCTTCAAAGTAGCAAAAATATTTTGTTAATATAATGTCTCTGTATGTTGAGCAGAGCTGAAGTAAAACTCTTGTAGACTCTGACTTGCTCACAAGTTTTTTTGTACCAAATCATAATTGACTTTTTGAAATTTTGGGTGTTATCAATCATAGACTTTGACCAATCGATGCACTTTTATTTTCAGACCACTACCAGAAGTATCCTGCAGAACCTTTTCACAATTCATCAGCTTAAATCATCATCCTTTAAGTACCCTAAACATTATGAATGAAATGCACTATATTGCCAAAAGTATTGGACACCCCTTCTAATGAACAGGTTTGACTACTTTAGTAATTTCCATGAGTACAAATCTCAACGTTCAAGCATGTAATGATATTCTGGGGAATTGTGTGCTTCTAATTTTATAGCAACAGTTTGGACAGGAGCCTTTTCTATTCTAACATGACAGTGCCTCTGTGTATAAGGCAAGGTTCAAAAAGAAATGATTGATCCAGTCAGTGTGGAAGAACCTGACTGGTCTGCAGAAAGCCAAGTCCTAATCCCAGCTGAACACCTCTGGTGTGACTTTCAATGCAGACCTTGAGCCAAAAACTCATCACCAATGACTTGTACATATGGGTACAGTCATTTTAGACACGTCCAAAACTTGCAACAGAAATGGAAATACAATTTTTAAATACATGAATTGTGTTTACATCTTTGTTGCCAGTTTTGGAAGTGCCTTTTTCTGTTCTAAAGAAGGGGGCGTCCCAATACATTTGTCCATATAGTGTATGTACAAGTCATTGGTGTGAAAGCACACAATTCCCCAGAATATCATTGTTTTAACATTTTTAAAAAATAAAAAGTTAAATAAAAAAAAAATCATTATATGCTGTAACATTAAGATTTGTACTCATGGAAATTACTATAGTCGAACCTGTTCATTAGAAGGGGGTGTTCCAATACTTTTGCCAATATAGTGTATGTCCATATTCTCTTTAATTATATGAATGATGGTAATCCACCATACCGTACAGTTAATCTAATAGCATCAAGCCTATTTTATCTCTAAAAGTATTACCTTTTCACACATAACTCGGTTAAACACAACATACAAAGATTTATTTAAATACTTGACACATTTACACAATACCAATATTTCACTCAACTTCATTCAAGTCCATTTGTTTTCCTTTCATTTAAAATAAAACTATTTTGGGTCTTTCATGCCTTAGTGTCCATAATGACATGACCCTGTGCGTCTTTTAACCGCACCCGTCCTGTCGGGTATTGTGTCTCTTGCCGTCCATCTGAGTAAACTGTTTTAACCGTACCATCTGGATACTCCCGTCTTTTGAAATCTGCAGTGTGGATCTCTCGCTGACCTGTGTTAAACTGGATCACCTTACTGCCATCGCTGAAAGCAGAATAAAAATGGTGTGACTTTAACGTGACTCTTTATTATAACACATTGGGGTTGAGGGCTGTGAGTTTACTCACGGATTCAGCTGTATTATTGTTCCATCTGTGAGAACACTTTCCTCTCTTCCATCAGGATAAAGTGTCTTGACCGTCTGATCAGGGAAAGTGATTTCCTTACGGCCATCAGGGAAATGTTTCTCTGAGAAAAGACAGAGTGGAAGATTAAGACTTAATTTTGACTCAATTTCA
Source organism: Sinocyclocheilus rhinocerous (assembly GCF_001515625.1). Classification (NCBI taxonomy): domain Eukaryota; kingdom Metazoa; phylum Chordata; class Actinopteri; order Cypriniformes; family Cyprinidae; genus Sinocyclocheilus; species Sinocyclocheilus rhinocerous. The sequence continues at coordinate 99,284 of NW_015645530.1, forward strand.
TTTTAAAACAAATTCAGGCCCACCTGTTTGATCGTTAGGAAACTGAAGCACTTCCATCCCATCTGGATAGGTAATGTGTGTAGTCTGAGCTTCTGCATAGTAATAAATCTAAAAAAAAAAAAAAAGATACTAATTAAAATGATTACCTGATTTTAAATTCACTTATTTTCAACTGTGAGTTCAAAGTCAAAATCTCTTTATACTAAAAACCTTAAAACTTAAAACATTTAATTCCAGCATATAAAAGTGGAATGTGTTTTTACATATAAATAACTGATCCATTACACTGGTGCAAAAGTCATCATAAGAATACATTCATAATTTCAGAGTCTATTCCTCACCACTCTTTGATCAGGCATTGTGTGTTTCACATCCCCATTGAAAAACATGACTTTGACTGTCTGTCCGTCAGCAGAAAGCTCTTTCCTCGTGCCATTTGGAAAAACAACAAGTCGGCCTCCATCAGGAAGCACCTTCTCAATCTGAAACATACATGAATATCTGATTTAGACCCTGAATTCCATTTGAAAGTGGATATATTGATCATTTTGTAACGTAACCATAATTTCTACAATTTCTTAATTGAGCCAATTTCTGGTGGCTCAGTTTTGTTTGAAATGGCATTCCCTCAATCTGGAATTTGTTGAAACTTCGAGCTGGAGCTAAAGAGAGTACCTTGTCTGACTGTGTGATCTCTTCCTGTTCCTTCTGTGATTGTACAATGGCAGAGAGTGAGTTAATTAGTGGAGCATCATGGTTCATCTCAGTCGTAACTAGTCCGTCCAAACACTGGGTTTCCACTGGACTTGGCTGATATTTGAAGCTGATACTCTCTTTCATTTGTTCGGGGAAAAAAGCTGTAGTGAATCAACTGAGAGTCATGCTACGTGGCAATCACAATGTAAGAACACAGATCTATAAATAAAAGACATTTTTATGGTTAGAACCACAAAAAGTATGCATTAGTAATCTTGAAGTATGAAAATACCAGAGTTTGTGAGAGGGATCTGTGTCTCTGGACTTCCCTTTCTGCTGCTGCTGCTGTTGTTTTTTGAACTCTGAGAGGGACTCTTAAACATAAAAACATACCAAGACGGTGTGAAATACTACACACATTTATAGGCATGTTTGTAAGTTATTTAAATAACAAATTTATAGTTAGTTGAGCTTTTTAAGTGTTTATATACACTGCCATTTAAAAGTTTGGGATCAGTAAGATTTTTAATGGAGTCTCTTATTCTCATTAAGGCGGTTTCTATTTGACCAAAAATACAGAAAAAAAAAAAAACAGTAATATTGTGAAATATTGCAACTTCCAATATTGGTTTCCTATTTTAATATACTTTAAAATATAATTTATTTCTGTGATGTAGCATTGAATTTATCAGCCATTAATCCAGTCTTCAGTGTCACATGATCCTTCAGAAATGATTCTAATATGCTCATTTATTATCAGTGTTGAAACCGTTGTGCTGCTTAATATTTTTTTGGAACCTGTAATAATTTTTTCTTTGATTCTTTGAATAAAACGTTAAAAAGAACAGCACTAATTCAGAATATAATCTTTTCTAATAATATAAGTCTTTACTATCACTTTTATCCATTGAACACATCCTTGCAGAGTAACAATTTTTTTTTTTTTTAAAGGGGGGAAAAAAAATTACTGACCCCAAACTTTTGAATAGCAGTGTTTATTTTAACACAAAATTTCTATTTTGAATAAACACTTCTTTTTATCTTTTTATTTATCAAAGAATCCTGAAAAAAATTAAACTTTTGAATAGCAGTGTTTATTGTAACACAAAATTTCTATAAAGGGGGGAAAAAAAATTACTGACCCCAAACTTTTGAATAGCAGTGTTTATTGTAACACAAAATTTCTATTTTGAATAAACACTTCTTTTTATCTTTTTATTTATCAAAGAATCCTGAAAAAAATATCACTGGTGCCAACAAATATTAAGCAGCACAACTGTTTCCAACATTGATTATAAATCAGCATATTAGAATTATTTCTGAAAATTCAGCTTTGCTTCACATGAATAAATTCTATATTACAGTATATTAAAATAGAAAACCTATTTTAAATTGCAATAATATTTCACAAAATTCCAGTTTTTCTGTATTTTTTTTTTTATCAAATAGATACAGCCTTGATGAGCACAAGAAGCTTAAATTAAAAATCTTACTGATCCCAAACTTTTGAACGGCAGTGTATGTATAAACAGATGGGTGCAAAAATCTTTCAGACTCGCCACTCCTACTCTTACCCTGGAATCTGTACGTTTGGATCCAGTACTAGTTTTATTGCTAGACGCAGAGAACCTTCCTTTTTCCTTCTCTTTCTCAGCACTCTTCCACGCACTGAGGCGCAGTTTCTCGAGTGTCCGCACTTGGTCTCTGAGGGATGCATTCTCTGCACTCAGAGCGTCTACCTGCTGTCGGAGACGACTCTGTGTGTTGCTCCAACGAGCCTCTCGTTTGCGCAAATCCTCCTGCAGCACATTTAACTGCTGCTTTAGAGCCTGATACAGACATAAACAGTCAGATTTAAAACACATAAAACAGCTAATTCTAATAAGCAGAACTGATAGTGTCCAAATGATACTTTTCCAAAAGACGATAATAAATCCAGACCTGGATCTCATCTCGTTCTTGTTTATCAGGTCTTGCTCTCACAGTTGCTGCATGCTTTTCAAAAAGCTTCCTTTCACGCTGCAGTTTCTGGTGTTCCTCCCTTTTAAACTCCTCCCACTTTGCAATTTCCTCCATCCTCTTCTTTTCAAATTCAGCCTTTTCTTTTCTGTATGGGAAAAATGTTTTTCAGATCAAATGTTTTCGGCATGACAAATAACTGTTCATTCATATTGCACAGTCATTTGCAGTTTAGCTGTGAACAGTAGTGAAATATATCAAAATATACAGAGTATTTGAACAAGAAAAATAAGGGATTATACTTGAGATTCTCTCTCGTGTCCTGGTTTTCCTGCTTTAGTTTGGCCAGTGCCGCATTCTCAGATTTGAACCTTTCAATCTCAGTTTCCAGCTCCACCAAACGCTCACGAAGAAGTCTTGATTGAGCTGAAAATAATTAAGTTTCAGGATTTACTGCGTACTTTCTTACAACATTAATAATAAGAAATGTTTCTTCAGAGCCAAATCATCATATTAGAAGGATTTCTGAAGATCATGTGACAGAAGACTGGAGAATGGCTGCTGAAAACTAATGGCAAAGCTTACCTAATGTATTAAAATAGAAAACAGGTATTTCAAGTTGTTATATTAGTGGTTTTATTGTATTTTTGAACATAAACAAGCAGCCTTGGTAAGCATTTAAAGAGACTTGAACATTTAAAAATTTTCCTGACCACAAGCTTCTAAATGAAAATGTATATCAACATTTTATTTAATTTGTACTGAAAGCTTTCATACACTATACTTGAGTCATCTTTATTTCTATGACACTTTATACAATACAGATAGTCTCAAAGCAGCTTCACAGAGATAAACAGGAAAATAGAGGATTCAATGCAGAGAATCACACTTGCTGATACTGATAAGCAGAAAATTATATTTACATTTACAACCAATAACTGATAAATGGTTTATATTAAAATTCTATACTCTTTTAACTAGATAAAATAAAACACTAAAACAATCGTTTTAAATTCTACAAATGAATTGCAGTAAACAATATCGTACCAATATATCGCGCATCCCTAGCAAAAACATTGTTTTTTTTATCAAATAAGCACATTTGATATCTGTATGAAAAACATCAAAACTACTAGCGTTACCTGCTCCTTCTTCACTGGGCATGTTCTGTGGTTCCTGCACCACTGTTACCGGAGGAGAAGGTTTAGGCTTGAGCGCTGGAAACAGCTTTGATACCAACTGGCATGTCGGTGGGGCTTCTTTCCGATTTCCAACTGCATGTGGACTGCCACCTGCTGGTTTTACCCCCTTAGAGAAGGCAACCTTCCTTTTCAGAGCCCTCTCTGATGGGGATTCCTCTGCAGGACAACAGGACTCCTCCTCAGGGTCATTCCAGGTATCATCGTCATCAAACTCTAACTGGGCCCTTGATTCTATGAGAGTAGAGTCTCCATTGGTACTCAAACTCCTCTCATCCTCCTCTGGACTGCTGGCACCATCCCTGTCTTGATATGTGCGTTTATCATAAGGCAGAGTGGTAGGCACTTGAAAGCAGTGGGTTATGGGTGGATTGGGAAAGGGTTGCAACCCTGAATTACTACTCAATGAGTTGTCATCCAACTTTTCATGGGTTTCCTCTTCGGAGAACCCTCTCTGTTCTTTCAGTCCTATGCTAATGATGTCTCTCTGTATCGCAGTGTTTGTAGGAGGAACTGGTGCACTGGGACCCAACATGGGTTCAGGAGTTACTGCGGGTACTGCAGATTGACTGGTCGCTTTGATGGGTGTGGAGGAGAGACGCCTGCGGTCTCTCTGAAGGAGAGTGCTGATGAAGGACGAGTTGCTGGAGAACGATATTTCATCCGCTGCTCGTTCCAGCAACTCAAACTCTCCGAGTTCGACACACTCACGCTGGTGATCTTGTTCCCAGCGCTGTCTCCGCTCTGTGAACCACACCTCAAATGAGTTTTCTGCAACACATGCATTATCCTCCACACCACTGCATTCTCCTGCCTTACTGCTGTCTGCTGTGGTGACACTGTTGATCTTCTGCTTGGACGAGGGATCAGGTTTTTGTTGGAATTGAGCTGAGATGGGGCTCATATTCTCACTCTGGTGTCCGACAAGAACACGAGGTTGAACGGTCATCTTGGCGACTGGCGCTGTGGTTTTATTTTGAGGAATATTCTCTTTGTTGAGCACAGCAGTCTTACGTTGGATCACAGGATGTGTGGATTTTAAGCGTTCGGTTTTGTTTTTGACAGAGTTCTTGTTGGACCTCGTGTCCAGGTCTTGGGAAACCTTTGGATTTGGACATGAGGAGGGCTTGGGGTTAGGTGGACTTTTTCTGTGTGGTAGCACAGTGGCTTTTCCCCTGGTAAACCTGGCCAGAACTTCTCCTCGTTTAAGAAAGGGTCTTTTCACCTTCACGCTTTCAGCCGGAGCGTTCTACATAAGTGAATATGAAAAAAGAAGAAAGATGCCGTGAAGAAAGATGAGGCCAATCCAAGAAAAAAAAAAAAGCTACAAAAATGCAATTAATATTACACTTATCATAATTTGTTTGGTCAAATGTCTATATCTCAAAAGGTGCTTAAAAAATATAGCAAAAACTCTTGGTTGTTTTGTACCTCAAAATCAACACTTGACAAGTTTTGATGGTATTTATTACTGATTCCAAACATCATTGACATTTTATCTTCAGTCTTCAGCTAGACACATCATTCTCAACATGAACAACATTAATTCATGCTAAGGTTTGTACAGTAAGTAACCTTGTGTTCTGTAACTAACCTTGCCCATCAGTTTCTGGTCTTCCATCATGAGCTGCTCTTCCAGTATTTCTTCAAATGTTCTCCCACCAAACCCCAATTTGATAGGTCTAAAATGGACACACACTTAACACTTTAACCAGACTGACACACTGCAGTTGTCCATTGCATTGTATTCAATCTTACGGTTTTGAAGTTTACCTGTCTTGTGGCTCTGAGTCACACACTTTTCTGTACAGAGTTTGCTCTTCAATAGTGGACTGAAGTGATTCTTCATAATTACGATCACTGTCGTCATGTCCACTGTTCATCTCCACCACACTTTGTTCCTGGTTCCACCTAGTGGTCTCTAGAGCGGCAAATGAAGAGAGCCGGTCAAATCTCAACCTGTCTTACTGGTTATCAACCATATGAAGTGAAGTTTAGCCCTCCCAATCTTATGTATATTTATAGTGTAATAAAATGCTTTAACACCATGTACTAAATAAGAGCTCTTTGTGTACAGATGAATGACACATGTACCATAAATCACATACCTGCAGTATTCTGTGGTTTTCCCAGAAGTCTTTGTGGTTCATGTTGTAGTCTAAGCAGCTGTTCCTGCTGTTGGGCTTTTAGCTGCTCTTGCATGCGATGTTGCATTTGCTTCAGCTGGACAAATAAATATACCGTTAGATTACTATCAAAACTAAACATCTGAATAACTCACTGTTGCTTAAAATGCAACAATAAAGAAACACATTCTTAATAAGAAATCAAAATGTACATAATTGTGATAAAGAGTACAATACCATAATACTTTTCTAATAAAACATCCTTATATCTGACATTTGAGATGAAATTAACCCTGATTAAAATATCCAAGAAGAAAATAACAAGCAGAGAAATTTAATAAAGCAAGATCATTGCAAAAGTAATATTAACAGAGGTCCCCAACCCACCTGTTCAAGCTTAGCTATTAATGGCAGATCCCGTGTGTTTCTTAAAACATCTTGGATACTCTGCATCTCACGGTTTAAAGATGCATCAAACAGCTCAGTTTCCCCGAGTGTCTTGCCACCTCCACCCGGACTGCACACATCCACGCTGGCACAGCTGCTGCTCCGGGAGAGGGGCAGCGGGGCAAACTGACAGCTGAAAGAGTCATCTGGATCCTGAACCACCAGACTGCCGCTGCTCCGGACGGACCCTGAACCGGCTTCTCCCGGGGACCCGTGTAATATCACCCCAGCACGGGAGCTATCCGGCATCCACTGGGAAAGGAAGTGAAATTGCCCTTGCTGGAGTCCAGCTGGAGACGACATCATGATGACACTGACCTAGCTCAAACCCTGAAAAGGAGGGTTCACAAATACAGTTAAAACTGTTGGTCATGTTAACTCCATTGAGTTATTCAGACAGAGAGGTGAGAGATAAGAGATTAGAGAATTGTATTGCTTTATGTAGAGGGGAGTGAGGTAAACTGTGCCACCTTTTACAGTAATATTATTTCCTGCATTTAAATGCAAAGTTCATTATCATTAGATGAGCCATATAGTTTTAGAATATTTAAGATACATTTTACCCCAGCGTTTAGGAAATTTACTTTGCGTCTCACTTTCCTCTTGTGCATCTCTCTATGTGAGCACAATAGAGGCCCATAATAATGTGTAGTTTGCGAGATTAAATGGGTGACGCATCTTACCCCATCAAATTTTCACTTTCAACATTGACTACAACAAATAGGCTATCATTAGGTACACTGTAAAGTGAATTTTGATGTATTTATAAATAAACTGCTCCTACAGTCTTGTCCCAAGAGCATCGAGTTGATTAAGTTAGAGGTCATTTAACTGTACAAGAGATGGGCTATAACTGCATTAAAATAAAAATTCCTAGCATCTTACGTTTATCCCATTACGTAATAAAAAAGCGCTCTATTTTAGGTAAACAACACACTCAAGTAAACCATGTGTGTCTGTTAGTAGTTACTTCTGAAGCAGCTGCATTTGACGTTAATGGAAACCACTGAATATAAATAAACTGAAATGACACACTAGCTGTGTCTATAAGTCTAGTATAACGTCAGTGACGAACAAAATCCTGTCTGGGTAAGTTAGGCAGCACAGTTTTGACACCGTGAATTATTTAACAGTATTTTAGCAAACAGCAAGATTGTCATCGTTTTCCAATATAAAGCCAGATTTCGATGCAATATCTTTTTTTTTTAATCGGAGGTTTTTAGATGAGGGTGAATATGCCATACCTTGGTTTGGGTTGCCGACTCGGGTATTTAAATATTTCAGCAGTTGAGGTCTGACCTTTGGTAAGTTTCGAACGATACCGCCATAACAAAGCGTAGCCCGCGAGACTGACGAATGAAACCGCAAGCACCGGTGCATGATGGGAGTTGAAGTCAGAAACCCTGTCCTATGCTATGCTCCTCCCCTCCGTCGTGTTTGCCAGGGACTAATTTTCGGATCCCACAAATGTGGTGAAGGCTTTAATATTACTATTAATGAGCTTTGAAAAATAACAACGCAATGAGACAAACGGAAGAAGATGAATATTTATGAGCTATGTCTTCATTTCAATATGGAAACATTAAATTACTCAATTATATACCAGCGAAACAAAACTCAAAGTATTAAACTTAATTGTGTAATCAATACATCCATAGAGTCGAAGGATGCATTCAAGTCTCAACAATATAGCAACGAGCATAAAACTCCTCACAAGACATTTAAAGGGGTCATATGATGCTTTTTTAAAGATCATTATTTTGTGTATTTGGTGTAACAGAATATGTTGACATGCTTTAATGTTCAAAAAACACATTATTTTTCAAATACTGTACCAGCAACACAGTGGCAACCAACCAGGAATCAGCTGCATAGGTGAGAACCACAAGCATTTCTCTCAGAAAATATAAAAAGTGTGTAATTGTGATTACATTCATGATGAATGTTCACTTATAGAACCTACAGCAGATTGTATAGACTACTGACCAATGCAAATCAGTTTCAAACATTAGCCTCAGTTTGTCTGAGTAATCTTCATCTCTATTTATCTGTTGTAATACTAAAATGTTTTCATCGTTGACTCCTAGATGTTCTGTTGAACGTTTTGTTCTGTTTAGCAAGAAAATCAATCACAGTCAACGTCCTTTTTTTCAATCTCGCCAACTTGCCTCCAGGTACATTCAACGTGGTGTTGCTGTAATAGCAGAAACAGTCCTGGTGATGGCGCCAAAGTCCTAACTGGAGCAGCATGTCATGCCATTCTGTGCGCACATGCGTGTGAGGGCCTCTGGTTATATACTGTGTGACTCTGTAGGTGTCATCGGAGAGCCCCTCCCCCGTCTCTCTCTGTGATGCTGATGCTGAATTGCCCATCACTGAAGGGCAGAGGGTGATATTCCTCCCATAACGTCCACTCTAGTGAAGGATGTCGATGATCTGGATGCAGACAGAGAAGGCGGTGATGCAAGAGCTACAGCGCAGATTGAGCAATGTCGCTCACAGCATTGGTAAGGACCGTAAACGAGTATCTATGATTGTCACTCAGCACGCAGTTATTAAAGAGGTGCTGTTGACATGCATTTCAATGTTGATAGCTTCAATAATGCTTTTCAGTGGTGAGGATTATTCACCTTTTGAATGAGTACAGCATAATCTTATATGTGGCCACAAATTTTGGTCACTTTATGGGCAAAGTGTCGGCCAAATTATAGCCAAGCTGATATTTAGAGCAATAGCATTTTGATTGTGTGGTACTGTTTTATTTAAATATTATCACTGTAAAAACCTGACATATGAAATCATGGTTTTTTTTCTTTTTATATTAGTTTGTAATGTGAGATTTTTTATAACAGCATAACTTTGAATGCATATGCATATGAATATTAAATATATGCATAATGCACATAATGCAATACAATGATGAGCGATGTACAAAAAAGCCAATTACTGTATATTTGATACAAAAATTAACAAGATTTTTCTAAAAAAAAAAAAAAAAGATGTATGATTAATAATAAAATAAAGACGAGTTGCTTTAGTCCAGTAAATGTTCTCTTAACATAATGAGAAATGTTCTCATAAAAATATTAATAGCAATATAAACATTCTTTTACTTTCTAAAAAATAATTAATGATTTTACCACAAAAATACATGTGTACCACAATCTGAATGTAGATGTTTTTACAATAATACTAAAAGATAATTTCTTGCTAACTATGAACCAAAGTATGAACTGTCAATCAGACGACAGAAGGCATGTAGCAGATTGTGTGCAACAGATTTTCCAGCAGTTTTGATTGATAACCAAGAGGCCTCAAAAATGTTTCAAATATGATACAGCAGGCATTCCTAAACTAATTTCTCATCGTTTAACAGTGGAATATTACTGTAAAAGAACATGTGAAAGATATTTCTCAGTGACGTACAAAACTGCCCTGACTGTACTGTAAGTCTGTGCCTAAATGTACTTTTGTACTTGCCCTCATTCTCAAAAGCCTGAAGGCTGAAAGAAAATTTCCAAAGACTCTCCTGTGAGATTCATGCTGGGGGTGACTTGACTAAAATGTGTGTGTGTTTGGCAGAGTTACTGCTGAGTACAAAAACAGATACCATAAAACACAGTTTTCCACAGCAGCAGCAGCACAGCTTGCTGCAGTAGTTAGTACACTGGCTTTAGGTAAGCACGTATGTTGTTTAACTACTAGCTGTTCTGAATTGGAATTTAGTGGTTAATGCTGTAACAATGGCAGTAAATTATTTGAGTTTAGTACCATGTAGTATCGTAAAGCGTAACTAAAGGAACAGTGTGAGGTCCGGTATCGGACGACAATAAAGGGGAAAGTTATGCTGAGGAAATCCAGAAAAAGGCGTCCAAAACAAGACAATGAACGTGGACTGCTTCCTCTGGTCCCGCTGGTACAAGAACAGAGTGAGTGAAAGCATGCTAACACTGTCAAAAATTTAGCACTTTATGTTCACAATAATTGTACTGTACAATATTTTTTAAAATATTTTTGAATAAAGTCTCTTATGCTCTCCAAAGCTGCATTTATTTGATCAAAAGTACAGTAAAAACGGTAATATTATGAAATATTGTTACCGTTTAAAATAACTGTTTTCTATTTTAATATATTTTAAAATGTAATTTATTCCTTTAATAGCAAAGCTGAATTTTCAGCATCATTACTCCAGTCTTCAGTGTCACATGATCCTTCAGAAATCATTCTAATATGCTGATTTGGTGCTCAAGAAACATTCCTTATTATTATCAATGTTAAAAACTGTTGTGCTGCTTAATATTTTTGTGGAAACCTTGTTTTTTTTTCAGGATTCTTTGATGAATATAAAGATCAAAACAAAAGGATTGATTTGAAATCTTTTGTAACTTCATAAATGTCTCAATTTAATGTGTCCTTGCTAAATAAATAATCAAATCTGACTGACCCCAGACTTTTGAAAAGTATGTGCAGTGGAGTTGAAAAAAGTAAAGAAAAATCTTCTATTTTGTACTTTTCTAATTGTAATGTTGTTGCTGTGGTTGTTTTTGTTGTTGTTTTTATTACAAATTATATAATTTGGCAAAAAAAAAAAATCCACAAGTTTGTGTAAAACCTTATGATCGTGTTCTCCAGTATGATTTGAGAACGACCCAAAGAGCATCTTAAGCTTCATCTGACAATCTGTAGAAAGAAGATGATTAATGATTAATGTCACAAATTAATGTCACATGATTAATGTCACAAAATTTGCTTATTTGCATAGTGGCTTATAGAAAGTCCCAAATCAGGAAAAATATTTTCTTATTCATTTTATCATTTTTTATTTTACATTTTTCATTGTACTGACACTTTAACATTTTGAATCCCAGATTTTCAAAATGGCCTGAGACTTTTGGATCCTTATATACGTTATGTGCAAGAATAATTGTAATATTGTGTACTAAAACGTTACATTTATAGGTTAGCTCTAATAGTTATTGTGACTTGTTTTCATTAAGATATTTCTCTCTCTTTAGAGCCATTTATTGTGACATGGATTATATGTGCTTGATGTTTTATTTTTCGTCTGAAGTTTAGTTTGACTATTTTTGCCCACAGAGACTCCAAAGGAAAAGTGCGTATACATTTCCATGTGTCTGAAAGAGATGGAGGGAACTAGAGAGATTTACCAGACTAAAAATACTTTTTCTTCTTTTAAATGTTATCTATTGGTTTGAATGGCTTCTGAGTGACTTGATCTGAATTCAGCTCTTATCTTTCTCTCCTCAGCTAGATCAGATCGCACTCAGATTCCTCTTGTACCAGAGAGAAACCAACCAAACACACACACAGGGTTTCATTCATCCACCAGTGTGATGGGGGAAGGGGCTCCTGGGGGGGCGGCAGACTCTTTTTGGGGTGATTGTGCTGACACAGACAGACATAGAGAGTGGAAACAAAGGAAGTACAGTTATTTACAGTCAGTGATCAGACTGTTATCAGTTATAGACATGTAACAGGTGAAGGGAACCTGTGTATGTGCGTCAGGAGACCAATCCATTCCAGGAAGTCAGTGTGAAGGTTGGAAATGAGGAGAGAGAGAGAGAGAGAGAGAAGAGAGAGGAAGTCATTAACTGGTGCACCTGTCTCAGGTAGCTCATTCTCAGGTCGCTGCTTGTGGTTACAAGACGACCAGGGAGTTAGTAAGATATTAAACAACAAGTGGAAGAGATAGCAGAAAACAGAGGGATGAATCTACAGAAAAAAGGGAAAACAGTTTGCATTCCTCTAGCAGAGGCTGAGAAATATTACCGCTTTTCCAGACGTTGCCACTGGCTCCAAAGTAAGTGAGAACTTTTATGTTTCATTATTTTATTTTTTATATATATTTTTTATTAATTATTTAATACTATTTGATAATAATATTAACTTTTATTTATTATTGAATTTAAAAAATGTACAATTATTTTAAATAATTAATTTTTTAATGGTACTTACTCCATTTGCACTGTTGTTATTTTACTTTATTATACTTATCTAAATATAATTTATTAGAATTGAGAGCAGGCAAGAGAGACAGTAGATGCATTACTTAATTTTAACAGCAAAAAAAAAACTAATAAATAAAATGTCAGTGTGTATGAAAGGTGGGCAGCATTAGGCGGTGGGGGAGCAATGCATCACAGAACAGGTGAGCGCTACCATAAAAGTCCGTTGAAATGTGACAGATGACGTTCTGTTCAATGTGTGTGAACATCCTAAGGGTGTGAATCTGACTCCAGTGGAACAACACACTTTTATTTTAGAAGAACAAAAGAAGGAAATAGATATATTCTCCCTCTTTTCAGACCTCTTTTGTCATTCACTTTGAAGTGCCACTTATAATATCTAATTGGTGTGTGCGTTAAAAAAATACAATTCTTAATCTTGCAGTTAAAAAAAGCTCTGGAGGCTATAATATAATATAATATATAATAGAAGGGGTGGGTATGCATTAAGATTATTAGTTGAATGCACTTTATGGCTCTGTATCCAGAGGTGGTTTTGGTTGAGATAGATAGGGAATCACCTACTCTTTTCTTTCTAAACATGCGTGTTGCTATTGACCAGAGCATGGGAATGGCTTTGGGCAAGGTTTACCTCCCTCAGATGGTAACATACACCAGCCAAAGACACAATGCAGTCAAGACAGCCAATAATATATTAGTGTGTGTAGGGTCTTCTTACCTGTGCTTAGCTTCTTCAGCTGTGGTTTATTTCATCTTATGGTCAAGTAACAATATAAGTGCTGGTTTTTTTTCTTTCCGTTTTCTTATTTGCTGTTGTGCAAGAAAGGAACTGCAAAAGAGTGTTAAGCTTACGAGTTAATTGGTGATACTGCGGGGGTGATTGTATTAAACAGGTTACACTGAAAACTTGAACACTCATGTTATGTCATTCTATAATGTATAATGTTATATTATGACTGTAGACGTGATGTTAGTGTGCCTCGTGTGCGTTTGTTTCAGATGAGATCACGCAGAAGGAGTCTAGCCCTCTCTACGCTGCTGACATCATCACTGAGCTCAAGAGACAGTTTGCATTCTTGTCTGGTAAATATTCTTTACATTACACATGCATTTCTTTTTTATCCCTAAAACTGAAATATTATATTATCCATTATTGTTTCAGAGGAAGTTTTCACACTTGGTCCACTTGAAGGGATATGAGTTAGATTTTTTTAAAGAGGACTCAAGTAAGAACATAATTCATAAATCTCAATTTTGAAAGCAGATGGAGACGTTTGCTTACACTTCTTAATTCTTGGATATATTTCCTAAAAAAGACCCCAGTAATCATACTCATTCATGTCCTCTTTAAAGATTTGGATCAGATCTCAACAAGGTCTCAAACTGTGCTCACAATATTAAATTCTTCAGAGACTATAATATAATAGGAGCGATGCCAAGAGGAATTTTACTCATACAGCAAATTTCTAGTATATTACACTAAAACACTTCCCTTAATCTCAATGAGGGTAATCAAAAATTTGTAACGTAAAATATATTGCAATATAAAAGAGTTCTTCAATAAGGTGCATTTCTGTAACATGTAACAGGTTATAAACGCTAGTGTGCATGAACATGAACGAGTGTACTTATGTGTGTGATTTGTTAGTCAAACATCACCTTCCATAATTTCCTGCTTCTGAAATAGATAGTTGGATAATTCCTCTGTACATGTATGAAAAATGTAAAAAGCAAGGGAAAGGAAAAACATGTCCTGGGTTTAAGAAACTTTGTTGTGACATGTGGCCATCTACATACACTGCAGCTTCAAAGGGTTAGTTCACCCATAAATGAAAATGCTGTCATTAATTACTCATCCTCATGTCGTTTCAAACCCGTAAGACCTTCGTTCAGCTTCGGAACACAAATTAAGATATTTTTTAAGGAATCTGAGAGCTGTCTGACCCTGCATAGACAGCAACGCAACTGAAATGTTCCCAAGTCCAGAAACGTAGCAAGGAGATCTGTAAAATAATCCATGTGACATCAGTAGTTTTGTGCGCAAAAGAAAAAAAAAAAACTTTATTCAACAATTTGATTTTGTTTTTCTTTTGCGCACAAAAAGTATTCTCGTAGCTTCGTATAATTGCGGATGAACCACTGATGTCACATGGGTTATTTTATAGATCTCCTTGCTACTTTCTGGACTTGGGAACATTTCAGTTGTGTTGCTGTCTATGCAGGGTCAGACAGCTCTCAGATTCCATCAAAAATATCTTCATTTGTGTTCCGAAGAGGAACGAAGGTCTTACGGGTTTTAAAACGACATGTGGGTGAGTAATTAATGACAGAATTTTCATTTCTGGGTGAACTAACCCTTTAAGTTATTCATCTGAATATGTGTTGTTTTTGATGGCAGGTTGTTACTGTTAAACTGAACGGAGTAAACGATGCTTGCACAATTTCTGTCCTGTTGTCATGGAGACAGGGAGAAGAATTTATATTTTTGTCACATGGGGATCTTCACCCAGTGGCTTTCTCTCTTTTTCTCTCCATTCCATCATCACCGCCTTAACACTGAAACATCACCTTGTATCTTCATCCAGATTTAAAGGAGCGAACAGATAGGAAGATTGGAGTGACATTTTTGGATCTCGCTTTGTACATTGGTATAATCATAGTTTCTGTCCTGAGGGAATACTGACAACACTAATATGTCGTACTCTCTGCGGTGCCTTCATTTTGGCTGCAGAGTTTATGGTTATATTTATTAGTGTGACTTTTTGAGGAGAGGAGCACTAGCTATATTAGAACAATTATTTTTTAACCACTTTTCTAAGCTGTAAAATAGTCAAAACAAACCCACTTACATGGGAAGGATCCAAACCTAGAAACCAGGATATCATAGAGACTTAGTCTCTTTTTAAAATATTACTATTGACTGTATTTATGACCAAATAAATGCAACCTTGGTGATCATTTGAAACATCTTTCAAAAACATTCAAAAATCTTACAGACCCAAAACATTTCATCAGTAGTGTATGTAGCTGTCACAGCGCTCTCAAACAGTAGCAGTTGCACACAATATAAAGACTGACACAGCATACAGGTGGCGTGAGCAGGTTTTCATTGGCTAGCCTGTGTGCTAATTTAAGATCTCTGATGCATGCCAACACAGAAGACAGCATGGTTTCTGGTATTTATTGCCCCCTACTGTTTGCCTGTTGAACACATCAGAGGAGCAGGTTTTTCCTCTTTGATTCTTCATATTTCTGTCTGTTTTAGGGGGAAGAGGACAGGATGGAAGCCCTATCATTATCTTTCCAGAGTTCCCTTCGTTTTGTGAAATTGGAGACCAAGAGTTTCGTAATGTTCTTACCTACCTGACAAGTATTCCCAGGTAAATACACACAGTAGCACACATGTTTGAATATCATACATGCTGACAGCAGTAACGTGTGTTTCTTCACCAGTCTGAGTGCAGCGGGTGTGGGCTTCATCGTAGTGATTGACAGGCGTAGAGATCGATGGACATGTTTAAAAGGGACATTACTGCGTATCTCAGTGAGTCTTGACTCCAGTATGAATGCACACAAATACTGTTTTTGAAGGCATAGTTTACCTTTTTGAAGGCATGGTTAAAATAAGAATGTGCTGAAAATGTCTTCAGCCATCATACAAACAGATTAGCATTACATCAATTGCTCACCAATAGATCCTCTGCAGTGAATGGGTGCCTTCAGAATGAGAGTCCAAACAGCTGATAAATATATCATAGTAATCCACAAGTAATTAGCAAGCCACCAGTCCATCAATTAACATCTAGTGAAGCGAAAAGCTGCGTGTTTGTTTGTTTTGTTTCCAAGTTAAATAAGAGAAAATTGTGCACAGATCAAGCACTATTTACAAGCATCTAAAACAGATTGTAAATTTTCAGCAAACCTTCTTTTATGGGTAAACTATTCCTTCAATATATATATTTTTTTTTTGCAGATATTTTACACACATCTCGATAGCTTTTGTCTAAAATAAATTAAAATATGTCTTTTAATATATTTAATATGAATTTGAGTGCTTTTTTATATTTGTGTGTAGGGCTGGTTTCCTGGTAATCTTCTGCTTGTTCTGGTGCTGAGACCCAGTGCTATCCTGCAGCGAACTTTGTCTGATGTGTTCTTCAGACTCCACAAAGATGACTTTAAAGTACCGGTAAGTAATCTGAATGTGTTGTGTTATGTTAGTGAGTGTCATGTCATTGTAAATAATGAGGCCTGTGTGTGTATTAAAGGTTATCATGCTAAGCTCACTGGCTGATCTGCACTCTTATATTGAGCGGAGTCAACTGACACAAGAACTGGGTGGCTCTCAATACTACTGTCACAAGACCTGGATCTCTCATCGCACAGTAAGAACAAATACACCTTAAAGGTGCACTCACTAATTTTTTGGGTTATGTTGCATTATGGCAGTTGTCCTGGACTTATACATTATTATTCACAGTCAGCTGTGAATCATTTATTTCGTAAGTCAAAGTGGCCAATAATCGGGGATAAAGTGAAATAATTTTCAGCTTTTCATAGTGGCCACCATGAGACAACCTGCTTCATATAGAGTAAAACATCTTTTATCAGGCTACTGATAAGTCTTTGTTATTAAACTTATTTTAAAAGTCATTTTAGCACATTCAAAACCTCACTGCATATACGAAACAAGTTAAACCAGTAATATACATCATATGTGAAATGATCATTTCTTTGTGCCGTTAGGATCTTGAAAGCATTGCTGCTTTAGTGAAGAGGATGGCTGAGAGACTGCAAGTGTTCGGCAGGGAGCTGGCAGAAACAGAGCTCCCTAACAACCTCCTAACAGCCAGCAATCTGCTCAATGCACAAACCAGCAGAAAAGACCGTTTCAAAGTATTTATAAAAAGCTGTTCTTAAAGCATTCAATATGTGCCACCTCACACATTCACTTTTTAGCTAACAACTATTTAAGCTAACTATTTTAAAACTATTGTTTCACTGTTTTCTCTTTAGGAAGAGATGGCAGGAGCTCTAAGCCAAGGACGCAAACTCTTGGAGAACATCAGGGAACCGGTCCGCAGAGATCCGGACAGCAGTCTAAACCCTGATCAACTAGAGAACCTTGCTACAGTGCACAGGTAAGTCTGTGAGTCTTTCATAGTTGACATCCTCTCAGTTCCCACTA
Organism: Sinocyclocheilus rhinocerous; assembly: GCF_001515625.1. Lineage (NCBI taxonomy): Eukaryota > Metazoa > Chordata > Actinopteri > Cypriniformes > Cyprinidae > Sinocyclocheilus > Sinocyclocheilus rhinocerous. The sequence continues at coordinate 116,886 of NW_015645530.1, forward strand.
GAGGTTTTTTTTTTTTTTTTTGCAGTGTACCTTCATCTTGGGATGATCTGCAGAATGGTTGCAAACATAATGGTCAGGTATTATTAAATTGGCAGAGTGGTTAGCCAATCACGTGGGGGCGTTGCCTCCTCTCACATCTTCATGCTTATGGTATATCTCACCCAGAGGTGGACTTAACCATTAGGCAAAGGTAGGCGACCGCCTTGGGCCCCCAAAAGCCAAGGGCCCCCTAAAATGCTTTTTATATGCGAGATGCGCGTTCAGTGCGGACGCACAAGTGGTTGCTGTGGTGTTCATTACCACGACAACCGTCTGTGCGTCGGCGTTGAACGTGCTTCTTAGCAAAAGTAGGTCGATGTAGAAAATGGGGACGGAATCCCGGAATCTATTCATAAAAACGGAATTTACTGTGTAGCGCGGAATGTGACGGAATGAACGGCGCAGACGCGCGTTTCGTTTGCTAGTTTGCTATTTAAGCACGCGCACCGCTCGC
>NW_015645530.1:117473-130425 GCF_001515625.1 Sinocyclocheilus rhinocerous
GCACCACCTAGTGTCCAACCTACTCTAATACTATTATAACCTGTTTAAATGTGAACAAGGGATTTACAACATTAAAGAAATCCTTTATTTATAACATGTACATGAAAATTCTAAAAGATTAGAAACCACAATGGGACACGGTCGTGCAGCAGCGAGCAACAGTGAAAGGAACCTCAAGGTTGTAAATGTGTGAAATTGTATAGGGCCCCATTCCTGTATTTTGCCTGGGGCCCCCAAATCACTAAATCCGCCCCTCACCATTATCTTATACTCGAGCGAATTGGATAGCACAACTGAGTGGATTTACACTTCACGGCTGCATTTATTGTAATATTATTTATGTAGTATTATAGTATATATTAATACTTTGAATTAGCTTTTATATTTATATTTTCTTATTTAATTTTTAATTTTAGTTTTAGTTTATATACATATATTTCTATATAGCCGTAATTTTTATTTCAGTTTTAGTATTAGTTACTTTTGTACTTCAGCCTAAACTTATTTCAGTTAGTTGCCAAAGCTACATTACTCCTTTTCATCAAATTACATTTAAATAGATTTAGTTTTAACTAATAATAACAATTCTTGTCGTTTTCACACTATTTCATCTCATTTTATAATATTTGTTTTGTCTAATGTATGCACTGTCAGTCATTTCCTGATTATTTATTTTTCTCTCTTCTATTCCCTGATGACTTACAGGCTGTTATCCCAGTTAAATGAGAGCTCTACAGCATTTGATGAGTTCTGGATTCAGCATCAAAATAAACTGGATCTATGTTTGAAACTCTGCCAGTTTGAGCACAACTTTCAACAGGTCTTGCATTTTTAAAAACATTCATGCTTATATAGCTTATTCTTATTACTGCTAAACATAAGATTCATTAATAACATTTGCACTGTTTTTATTTGCTATGGTCTTGTAGTTGCGAACAGACCTGAAGCAGACAACAGACACGCTGAATGCTTTCTCAGACGTTGGAATAAGCTCTGCCCAAACAGAACACCTCCTTCAAGAGCTGACCAATCAAGAGAAGAAAGCCTGTGTGAGTCTCCGCCCATTGAATAATCTTAGTGTGTTATGCTTACAGTCGCAAACGTGCATCCACACACCTATATGCATGAATGTGTCAGTCTAATTTATATGAAAGCTTCCAATAACCCTTGTACCTCCTCTCTTGCTAACACAATTCCTTTATCCGCAGGAAGTGCTGGACAGAGTAAGGTCTGTGGTTGCAGAGGGCCAGTATTTGATTGACAGCTCTCAGAATGTTGACAACACTGTTGCAGTGAAATGCAATGAGCTACAGAGAGTGAGAGAGAATCTCACCCAAGAGCTCAAAGACAAGAGGACCATGCTGACACAGGCTATGGAGCTACATAGAAGATTGGAAATGGTGACTAGAAATACATGCACATTTATGTTTATGTTTGAATATATTCATTCCAGTAACCTACACCACCCATAAAGCACCCATTATCGTGACGGTGTTTAAACTCCTCACCTTCACATAGTTGCACAGTTACATGCAAATTTTCTACAAACACAGACAGACATACATAGCACACTTTCATATGTACTGTGTATGCAAATGAGTTTCCAGCATGTTCCGTTCTGTTCCTTTTCGCTTTTAGGTGTGTAAATGGTGTGATGATGGGATTTACATGCTAGCGTCACAGCCTCTTGACAAGTGCCAGTCACAGGAGGGGGCGGAGTCAGCACTGTCAGAGCTGGAGTGTTACCTGGAGACAGCCAATGAGAAACAGCAGTGGGAGATCAGCACAGTTTGGCTGGAATATGAGAACATACTGAACAATGAGCTCAGGGTATGGCAATATGAAATCATAACAATGCCTGCAATTCATTTATGATTCAGTTTTTTTACTTCAGTTCATTTTTTAGCACAAAATGAAATGGGAAAAAGATAGTTTGCCAAATATTTTTATTTATTAATAAAAAGAGTTGAATTAATTAAGACATTTTTTACATCTTTAACAAATGATAAAAAAATACAGAGTACGTGATTCAGATTCTGTATTTGTGGTTTTAAAAAAGTGTAATGATGTATAATGTATTATATTGTGTTATATTGTATACTGTAATGTGTAATGGTACAGGAGCAAGTAAAGCGTGCATTTGAGAAGAAAGCCTCACTACAGGAGATGTTTGAGAGGAGGAGGGTCAGTCTGAAGAAACTAGCAGCCAAACAAACACGACCTGTCCAACCTGTGGCCCCACGACCAGAGTCACTCTCATCTCCTGGTATCTATCTATCTATCTATCTATCTATCTTTTTTAAGTGTAAAATGAAGGCGATTGGTTTATTTCTCTCTTTCAGCTCACAGGGAGCATGAGAACATCTGTATTAGTGAGGACTCAGACAGCAGGGTGTCCTGTAAACAAGTATGTCTAATTCATCTACAATGCCTTTAGTGTTTGTCCTTTCTTTTTAGTGATTTTAAATCACTTTCTCTGTATAAGCAAATTATATATACCTCTCTTTATTATAGTGAACACTGCAAGTGACTTGACTGTTACTCAGTAATGAATATCTTTGTGTAGGTAAACTCTGATCAAGTTGACAGGAGCAGTCGCAATCCTTCTGTATCTGAGGAGGAGGAAACCCTGGCTCACACTCACACACAGAAACACATATACACTAACCGCAATCTGTTGATGACATCAGGCCCTCTCTGTGACAGAGTGCAGTTTAAACAACTTTATCAAATTGTGTTTGTGCCATCAGGAGTGTCAGAAGAAACTAGAGCACAAACTAGGACTGGACTCATACTTACTGAAGCCTGTGCAGAGGATCACTAAATACCAACTCCTGCTGAAGGTACTGCATTATGTGTGTGTACGGAGATGTCATAACTGAAGTGTTTGTTTTAGATATCTAAATATGGGATAAATGTCGAAATGCATCTTAAATTCAGCATGAAATGAAAATGCATATTGTTGATCTTATTTTGAATGATTCATCCATGTATACATTTCATTTTTAAAAATGTGTTTTAAATCTTCCGATGAAAACAGACTTGTGTCTGGTGACATATCTCCAAACGTTTACTCTGCTTAAACCTCTCCCTCTTTCGTACAATCGACTGCAAACTCACATTCATATCTGTCTTCATCCAATCAAAAATCAATGGATCCCTGCCCTAACTTCTTCTATTTTAATAATCTGTTTCACTGGATCTGTTTTAAAGGGGTCATATAATCGATAACAAGATTTTTTCAATGTATGTGTTTGTGTGTGTGTTTAGGAGATGATTAAGTACAGTAAAGGCTGTGAAGGCTCAGTGGAGCTGCAGGCAGCTCTTTCCTCCATACTGGGTATCCTGAAGGCTGTAAATGACTCAATGCACCTCATCGCCATCACAGGATATGAGGTAAAACACATATGCACACACAACTCTCATCTTACCCAGTACTGTTCATTAATGTTTTTCACTCCTCTTTATTCCACGATATTCCAAGCAATGATCATTGATTCCATCCAGGGTAACCTTGGAGACCTGGGTCGCCTGCTGATGCAGGGGTCGTTCAGCGTGTGGGCGGAGCATAAGAGAGGTCACGTGAAGGTGATGGAGCTTGCCAGGTTTAAGCCCATGCAGAGACACCTGTTCCTGCATGAGAAAGCTCTGCTCTTCTGCAAGAGACGAGAGGAGAGCGGAGAGGGATACGAGAAAGCACCCTCATATAGCTTCAAACAGGAGCTCAGCGTAAGTGTGTCTTTAGTGTAATAATACTTAGCTAAAGATTTCACAAAATGATGTTGAGCTCATATTGATAAATCACCTCTTTTATGCTATGTTCTGTTAAGCATGGCATTTCTCCTGAACTGAGGAAAATTGTCAAATTTGCTCGTTAGTGTCTTTAAAAGGTTATTTTCCTCATCTGACATTTTTCTAAAATAGCAAATGTGACATTTCATATTTTTATGGGTCATTTTAAAAAGTGTAATCTTTCATTAATCCTAAAATCAAGAAGCATATTTTATAACATGCACAAACTTAAATGAAAATTTCTGTTGGTTAAACATCTGTTGGTTCTGTGGAGTCTATAATTCAAATGTGTGCATGTTTAAGTTGCATATTTAAATATTTAAATGAGTAAGGTCACAAAAAGAGTGATTTTCATACTGCAATTTGTTTTATTTTGAAAGTAAAAAAATAGCCTGCACACCTGATGGTCTCTGTTCTGTCTTTATTAGATGGCTGCTATTGGAATAACAGAGCATGCTAAAGGGGACAGCAAGAAGTTTGAGATCTGGTCCAGTTCAAGAGATGAGGTCTACACAGTACAGGTGAGCACAAGAGTGTGTGTCTTGAGGTCAGATTTTCTAAGAAGACTGTTACATGTGTTCAGTCTGCATGGATCAGATAACTTGGGTTTATATGTGGCTTTGTGACATATGTTATTCTGTAGGCCGTGTCTGAGGAGGTTAAGACCATCTGGGTAACAGAAATCCGGAAACTTCTAACAGGACAGCTGGAGGCCTGCAAAGGTATGGACCTGGTTTTAGGTTGGTTCGTAAATAAGTAGTTGAGGAGGGTTTACAACATGTGATTCATTCATTCAGATAACTTGCAAAATGCAGAATTACCACTAAGATGCATCAAATGAATGTTTGTGTTATGTAGAGGCAAGTCAACAGAGGGCCCCTGAGCAGTTCTCCTCAGATACCAACTCAACTAACAGGTACGATTACACGCCATCACATTTACACATACATATATGAGCTCATTTCATAAGTGAAACTCATCTTCAGACTGGTGAGAAATGAACGTAGTAACCTCAGGAGTGGAGGAGTGGACAAACCAAAGGCAGACGAGGAAAGAGGCAAAGAACTTGAGAACATTCTAGAGCCCAGAATGACAGGGAGAGCAAAAGGTGAGCTAAAAACTCGTGTCATTAGAGAATTTTCATTTTGATTGAACTTCCCCTTTAACTTCTTTCTGTTTCTTTTGATGGCTACAGGGTCTTCATTCAGTTTTGAGACTAAACCAAAACGACAGGATATCCGGAGTGATCCTACACCTCTAGGTGACCTATTTCAGCAAACTGAAAATCAAATATAGAGTTTAATTGTTAAAAATAGAAAATAGGTGATGCTAAAAATACCTAATTCATTATCACCAAGGCACCAAGCTCTTTAAAGGGTAAAGACATGAGCTGATCCTTAAAGGAATAGCTCACACAAAAACTCTATCAGGTGTGCCATTCTAAGAAATAACTAAGAAGATGCAGAGATGCAGTCTGATTGGTTATTTTCCTCCCAGAAACAGGGCCACACCCTAACATGGGCGGAGTCAGGTGGTTCAGTACATCAAGCCTGTTTCAGAATCGTAGGAGAGGTACACATACTGAGCACACACGTATGTCCACACTTATGCATAATCCACTGAGATGTTATAGGATAGCATATGTTTGTAGGTTATATGTGCATCTCATTTGATGCTTTCTGAGAGGTGCTACGTCTGTCTTTACAAAATTGTTTCGGGTTCGACAGCATCAGTTACACAAAAAATATGTTTGACTAGTCCCTCAGTTTGAGAGAGAAATGTCTTTACAATGGAAGTTAATGAAGCAGGACATTACAAAGGATTTCAAAGCAGAAATGTGCAGCAGAAAAGCGCTTTTATTCATTCTTCTGTACAGAAATGTTTTATTTGTAGACAAATTGTCCTTTTATTTATGCTGTTGATAGACATAAACTTGTATCGAACCCGGAACGTTTCACTGACACACATCCACGCATGCTCTTTCTGTGCTCTGGGAAATGGTCACTAGTCTGTCTTCTGTCTATCACGGTGAGGTTTCAGTGGTACTTTCTCTGTCATCTCTGACCTCATTTACATGTTTACCTACAATATCTTTTGTCTTTAACTATTTTCTTCTCTGTCTCAGGTTGGACTAAAGGATCTCTCTCGTTGGATGCCTCTGTGGAGCATGATGGATACTTTAGTGCAGAGGAGCAGGTGACCTCTGACCCAGATGAGGAGAGGGAAGATAAAATGGTACGAGACCAAGTCTGTTTTTCACTGTCAGACTTAAAAGCAAAAGGGTGTCATGTTTTAAGCATTTCTTTATCTTTATTTCAGTGTGCAGATGAGCTGCAGTCTGTGAGGATAGAGGAAGAGATCCAGTGTTCTGAAGAGACTGAGGATCCTGAGAAATGAGAGATAAGTGTGAATGTGTGCGTATTGCCATAAGTGTACAGCAAATACGCTAGGTTTCGTGCATAACTCTTGAAAATAGGGAAATGAGTCATACAGTATATAACCCATTAACTTTGAAGATCTGCATACTCTTTAAAATAAAGGTTTCTGGTAGAACCAAAGAGTTTTAATGAATAGCCTACATGGAGAAAGCTGTCCATTAGTAATCACAATGGCAGTGTGACAAAATGCTTTTTTGTCAGAATATGCAGCTAATTTTAAATGGCTGTCAATGGAGAAAAATGCTTCTTAGAACCAAACATCTACCAGCAGGGGTCATACTAGCCACAAAAAGTTAGTGCCAAAAAGGGTTTTACAGGACCTTTTTATTCTTTAAATCTATAAGAAACCATCTTGACCAACTGACACTAACTGAACTTTTTGACTCTCCAAAGAGCTGTGAAAAATGACTGTTGTTAAGAGAGTTCTTTCCAAAAAGCTTTATTTTTAAGAGTGTCGTCTAAGAATGCACCAATATAATGTGTTTTACAGAGACACCTGAGCCAGCTCTTTACACACTGTCTCATAGTATGCTGTGATACATGTTTCATATCCCGTAAAACTTAGTATTTGTTTCTGTCACAGTAATGATGTCCATATTGGGATATGGCATGTCTATTGTCAATTCCCGTGATCTCCAATGTGAAAGCATGTGACATATCATTGTGTACTGTACAATGCAGGAAACTAGGACCTATGTGTAAAACAAGCATATCATATATGCAGATGTTGTTTCTCAAAGTGACTGTGATCACCCTGTGCCATTTGTATGTAAAATACATTTACAAATGAATATTGTTTTATATATATATGCATATAAAAATAAAACCATAGTTGACTAATGACTTTTGCCTATTTTAATAGATAAAATTTAACAGATCAAATATACACAATGACATTTCCGAGTCCGACTACTTGAATATATATCATATAATGATTTAAGTATGATCATTATTTTTAACCATGTCAAAGGATTATTTCACCACTCTATGTAAACCTGAGAGGAGGAGATATATGAAGAGTTTATTTGCACAAACAGATAACTCCGTTTCTAAAAATGTTCAAAAATCATGTTTTTATTATGTTATCATGTTTTTATTGTGTTAAGTTAGCTGTATTTTTAGTTATTTTCAACCTAATCAAGATAACCCAACTGCAGTATGACTGAGATTAATTGGAATGAACAATGAAAAAACATGATTTTTGAAACTTGTTAAAAACGGAGTTATCTGTTTTTGCAAATGAACTCTTCATATTGAGAAACTAAATTGTATTGGTCTATGTCAGTGTCCCTTTTCCTTACCTTCCTTTTGTTTGAGAAATGATCCAAGTGAATGGCCCAACGTGGAATACCCTGACATCTACAGCTATTTGTGTCCTTAAACGCTCGGTTTTTTGGGTCGACAGCTTATAAAAACGTAGTTCTGGGGGTTTTAGCTTGTTTACTGACCACCTTGTCACACAGCAGGTTTTATGCATTGTTCTGTTTTTTTTTTTGTTATAAGTCAGAAAGGACAAGGAGGCAGCTTCCTGCAATATAAAGTCAATGGAGAGGGTTGGATTGTTTTTCCCCCCGGTGTGGGCGTGGCCTAAATGCGCTCGGTCTCTATTGTAATGTTTTTAAAGTTGCGATTGAATTACGATTGTCAAAATAATTGCCTTTACGTGGTACTGTTACTTTTCTCAGCACCGGTCATGATGGGCCAATCACAGTCGTTTGTGATTACAGGAAATGAAAAAAAACAAGCTTTGGCTTTTATATAAATTGATATAGTTTGATATTTGGTTGAGTTTTGAAGATCTGTTTGATTGAATGTACTGCCCGAGATAATCGAGATTACTGTCTGGAGCTCGAGTAGTTAACAAGAGTGTTTTTATGCATGCAAGATGACAAAGATCAAAATGACCCGCCTTCTACACAATAAAATGAAAACGAAACTTAAAGGAACATTGCAATAAAAACTTGAATCGTCGTTGAATGTCATCAAGCAGAGCTCAACATGGGATCGGATCAATTTCAATCTCAGAATAAAATTATTTGTGCACTTTGCGAGAAATCAGACGAAACTGAAATCACAGGGCCTCTCTCCTCCAAAGGAAACATCTCCGCACATCAAAACTGTTTGGTAAGTAGGCCTAGGCTATGTTTTCATATTGCATCCCTTACGAAAATGTACTGTAAGTTAATTGTTAGTGCTGTTCGCTGTTACTCATAGTTTTGTTTGGATTAGGTTAATGTGTTTCACCTTAATCTAGGCAAATCCATTAAGAATTTCTATATATAACTTTTAATGCTTATCTTATTTTATTGTGTCCTCAGTTGTTTGCATCAGGGATCTACTGCAAGAAATCGCCCACCTATGACGACCTGTTTGGATTTGATGTAGAAGATGTAAAGAAAGAGCTGAAGAGAGGAAAAAGACTAGTAAATATCATTGCAAAAGCATATGCACAACACACATTAACTGCCTCTAAAACGTTATAATTAATTTTAACTGGTGAATATTTTTCTCAAAATATATTGTGTAATAGCCCACATAACACAGTGTCCATACACAATACTTTAATGATAAACTACAATAGTAGGGGTGTTAAAAGTAATAGTTGCATCGATGCAATCGATCAAGCTGAGAAATCGATTCTGAGCTTGGCTTTTCCCGCATATGGCACTTGTGCGCTCCCGAGACAGTCGCGGCGGACTTGCACAGGATATGCGCGAGACATGTGCTTCCATCCGCCGTTATTTCGGTCTTTTACTTTAGATATGCTTTCATTTATGCCGTTTGGAATGCAGTACGTATTAGATGCACGAAACTCACGTACTGACAGACTTTCGCGTGCGCTTTGTGTTTGTTTGTCCTGAAGCTCGCGGTTGCGGTTAAATGCACTTGCAGCTCCGAATACTTTTATGATACGAAAATTACGAGATTGATGTGTAAACTGTCAGTTATGTTTTCAGAACAGGACAAACATCTGATATGTCGAAATAGATCTGTGCATTAACTGTCTATGAACTCATGATAATCAAACGGCAATGCTGAGGAAAAAAAGAAAAACCCAACTATGATTGTCTGTAAACTTTCGGATACTTAAAGCACTCTCAGATACTAAAAGTACTTTTTGTTTATCACTTGTTGTCTTTTCCCATCTTTATTTCTTTATATTTGCTTGTATGTTTTTGAAGCTATATTTACTTGGTTAAATTCTTAACAACTGTTTTGATTTATTATTAATTTATAATTATTTTTAAAAACCTGCTTATATAATTTAATAAAAATGCACAAAATAAATTTGATATAATCGTGATGCATCGTGATACTGAATCGAATCGAATCATGAAACCAGTGCCGATTCACACCCCTATACAATAGATATTAATAAACTGCAGCTTAAGTGTAAAATATAAGTGTATTAGGGGTATTTTATGTGACATGTTCCGAAAGTATAAATTCTGTACAATACATGTAAAGTTGCAATCAAAATTATTCACCTGCAAGGGATTTTGCTGCCGAGAACAAAATTGTGTGAAACCAATTCAACTAAGGCATTGGTAAGCCATTATAGGACATTTAAGAATGATTGTGAGAATGTAAAGTTGATGGAAAATGGAAAAAAAAAATCTAATTGGCTCTAAACATTCATGTACAAAATTTTGTGCAGTATCTTTTATTCTTTATAACCTCCAAATGCTGCCTGTAAGTGCTTAGAAGCTTCTGTCACATCTCTACTGGAATCTTGGCCCATTCTTTGCTTGAAAAAGCTTCCAGATCACTGATGATCTTTGTTTTTTTATACTGCCACTGCTTTTGTCAAATTACACCAAATATTTTCAATGAGACTTAAATCTGAAGACTGAACAGTCCACTCGAACATTCTATGACCGATCCCTGAACCAAGCTTTAAGTAGATTTAGATGTATAATTTGGGATGATTGTCCTGCAGGAAAGTCCATTGATCATCAAACTTCAGTCCCTGCACCGAAGGCATCAGTCTTTGCCAAAATGACCAGTACTTCAAATAATATGTTATGTCTTTCATACAGTCAATGTTAGCACTTCCTGCAACAGCAAAGCAGCCCCATAACAAGACCGGTCCACCACAATGTTTGACTGTGGTGATGGTGTTTTTCTGCTCATAAGCTTTACCTGATTTGCACCAGATGCACTGCTGATACATGGGTTTGGTTACATCACTCCATAAGACATTCTTTCAGAAGTCCACAGGTTTATCCAAATGATAGTGGGCCTTTTATGTTCTTCTTGCTCAAGAGGGGCATTTGGCAAGATGTGTCAATATGAAGGTCATGCTTGTCTAGTGTTTTTCTTATACTCTGAAGATGACCTGATGAAAGGAGGAAACATGCAAAGTCTTTGGTTGTAAATTGAGGGTTTTTCTCAGTTGCTCTAATCAAACCTTTTATTCCCTTTGATGATATTGTGCTTTTTCTTCAACATCTTCAAAGGTTTTCTGGTACAACACATTTTAAACTTATGAATAAGCTGTGTCTCTGAGAACTTAACACAATTTTGTACCATGCCATAGGATTTGAATAATTATGACAGCTATACTGCAAAAACATTACATTATATATTGACATTATCACTTTTCATTTGTATTACTTTTGCAAATTATTACAGTCTCCAGAGGGTTGAATTATTTTGATTGCAATGGTAATTTGTATTGTTCAGCATAGTACAACATTATAATTTAACATGAATATTTCTGTACATTAAATGTAAACTGTGACCAAACGGTCGTCATATTGTTGTGTTGTTTCTCTGTGAATGCATAACTGCTGTGTGTTTATTTCTAGCTTTGCCACCTCTGTAAAAAAAACGGTGCTACAGCGGGATGTGATGTAAAACGTTGTAAGCGCTCGTACCATTATCCCTGCGCCATAGAGGATCGTGCCAGAGAGCTGTGTCTCTGAGAACTTAACACAATTTTGTACCATGCCATACAAATATGAGATAAGAACAGCACTGTTACATAGGATTTGAATAATTATGACAGCTATACTACAAAAACATTACATTATATATTGACATTATCACTTTTCATTTGTATTACTTTTGCAAATTATTACAGTCTCCAGAGGGTTGAATTATTTTGATTGCAATGGTAATTTGTATTGTTCAGCATAGTACAACATTATAATTTAACATGAATATTTCTGTACATTAAATGTAAACTGTGACCAAACGGTCGTCATATTGTTGTGTTGTTTCTCTGTGAATGCATAACTGCTGTGTGTTTATTTCTAGCTTTGCCACCTCTGTAAAAAAAACGGTGCTACAGCGGGATGTGATGTAAAACGTTGTAAGCGCTCGTACCATTATCCCTGCGCCATAGAGGATCGTGCCAGAGCCCTTGAAGACCATTTTATGTAGGATGAAAGAATTTTTTTAGCAATTTATGTTTTAGATGTAGTAAAATTAAACTAATTAATGTTTCATTTTAGACTGTTCTGTGAATTACATGATCCAGAATCCCCCCAAAAAAGTAAGTGTTTCAATTTTAAATTCAGATATTCTATCATAAACTGATTTTTTTTTTTTTTAATTTTTTTTATTGTATTTGTTTTAGTGATGCAAATTTGTAAGCAACTTGTGAAAATGTGAAATGTCAATGTGAGAATTATTGTCAAATTTTCTGAGTTGGTGTTTTTGTTTACAAGGTTCGCCAGACGGTCGAAGGCCTAACATGAAAAGGCCTGACAGGGTCAGCATGCACACACACACACACTTACAGCCTCTTCATAAACACATACATGGACTTTTACCTAACCACATGACTGTTCATCTTAAAACATCACTGCACAATTCTGAAATAAAGATAAATACAATTTTGGATGTAATTCCCTGTCTTTCCTTTTTCTTTATTTACTAATAGAGAGATTCTGATTCATCTACAGGGTAAGTGTGCAGAGTGAGTGCATCCTCATCAGAACTGGATTAATCACAGAACATTGTCACATTATTAATTACAGTGTGATTATTTCAGATGATCTTGTGTTTGCACTTTTTTTAGGTCGTCAGAAGTGAATTTGCCCAAAAAGAAGAAGAACGTGTCATTTATTTTGTTAGATTCTGGTAATTGTTAATACAGTTTATTATAGCTTTAAATTAGACAGTACTGCAGTAATACTCAATAACCCAGTTCAGTTACAAAAAGTAGAGTGTTTTTGTTCAAAGATCTTTATGTGTTTATTTGTCAACATGAGAATAATAGCTTGTTTTTGGCATGTTGATGACAGATATTGTAATGTCAATGTAAAACATTAATAACACTGGACTATTATGATTTTATCATAGATGATGACACTGAATATTTGCATCCTCCAGTAGAGTCAGATATAGAGGACTTTACACCTTCAAATCAGAACAATGTGAGTTTTCATGACATAATCTGTCTTGATGCATCATTTAAATGTCTCCAATTACACATCATCTTGTAAAGATTGAATTCAAACTGCAAATTCACAACTTTTAGCAAAGACGTGGCTATTTTAAAGGGGTCATATGATGCTGCTAAAAAGAACATTATTTTGTGTATTTGGTGTAATGAAATGTGTTTATAAGGTTTAAAGTTAAAAAAACACATTATTTTCCACATACTGTACATTATTGTTTCTCCTCTATGCCCCGTCTTCTGAAACGCGTCGATTTTTACAAACCTCATTGGTCTGAAAAGCGAGGTATGCTCTGATTGGCCAGCTATCCAG
>NW_015645530.1:131149-146434 GCF_001515625.1 Sinocyclocheilus rhinocerous
TGTGCACAGCCAGCCTTGTACTCTTCTAGGTTAAAAAAAAACTGTCGTCCATAAAATGCGTTGCACAAATTCGAACATCTGGGTTGTGCTGTTCTGTTGTAAATAAATCTTAACCAATGATTCCTAATTGCATCTACTTCCGGAAGGCCAAATAAAGTGATTTTGCTTTTGCCTAGAAACACAGCGTCTCCCTGACATGTTGCTTCAACACTAACTGCGGTTACTTGAAACCACGCCTTCTTTCTTTGCGTGATCATTTGGGCGCATTATGCAAATATTTCCACATGGTGATGTAGATATGTGGGGGCGTGTTAGAATGAGCCGTTTTAGGGGGGCGTGGCAGAGTCTTAACTTTGATAAAGAATATCTCTTTGGTTTTGATACTTTAGTCTTTGCAACTTCAGGGATCTTATCTATGCACAATCAGCTTGTAACACTCCAAAGAGAAAGGAAAACTTGAAATCGCATCATATGACCCCTTTAAAACTTGTTAGTATTATTGTTGTAATTTTTCTCTTTTTAATTTCAATAGCCGTCAACTCCTGATCCTGAAAGTAAAAGGTATGCTGACCTTTATTAATCCACAGAAAGTATCCAGCCTGAAACATGTTCTAGGACGAGATGTGATTAAGACTGTTGTCGTCCATTGTACTGACAAAAAAATTATTTTCCAAGTTCCTTAAACGAGTTTCTCTGTCTATTTACAGACCCTGTGCAAAGCCCAGTCCATCAACCACAGATACAAATAAACACAGTGTGTGTAAGTAAAGGGTCATATTTTTTATTTCGGTAACACTTTATAATAACTTTCATTAATAAATCATTAACAAACATTATATAATGTTTAACTAATCATTACTTAATATATATTTACATATCTAGAAATATGAGACAATGTCCTTGTTAATGTCAACTAATGAACTTATTAAACATTACCAAATGATTAACATATCATTATTTAATGTAAATTGAAATGCTTACAAATGTCATTAAACTTTCAATGCGTTTTAAAAATATACAAATGATTTGTTCATGTACTTTTGAATGCTTACAAATGTCATTAAACTTTCAATGCGTTTTAAAAATATACAAATGATTTGTTCATGTACTTTTGAATGCTTACAAATGTCATTAAACTTTCAATGCGTTTTAAAAATATACAAATGATTTGTTCATGTACTTTTGAATGCTTACAAATGTCATTAAACTTCAGTTCACATTTTAGCTAATGCTCATTTTTACATTTAACAAATGTTGTGAAAATATAGCTTATATGCACTTCACAAACTATTCATGTTAATATATTCATTAACTCACAATGACAGTCTGTAAAGGTCATATATTTGGTCTTTGTTTGTTGTGTTGACTTCTACTATTTGCACATCTTAAATCTATTTATCATTTGTTCATGTTTTTGCAGTACCCAATCTAAAGTGGAGACTATTCATCATTTGTAAATGTTTATAAACATTTACTAATTTTTTTAGTATCTTTATTGGCACTGGACTTTTAGCTACTTTAACAATGTTTGTGTAAAGGGTGGTTAGTTAAGTTTAGCTAAATGCTGACACATTGTAATTGGGGTGCAAAACATGTTTTTATCACCTCAACACATATATTAGTATACTATTGTGTATCATTAAACAGAATATTCCTGGAGTCATACATCAACTGGAGGGGGGGAAAAAACTAATTTTCAAGAAAATACTTCATTTATCAAAGCAATGCAATATAAACAGATTGAATTGTGTTCCCTTATAGTAATCAAATTGACCACTGTACACTTGTTGACCCCTTACCCAACCTTAAACCTACCCATACACCAAACCTGTCCCTAACCCTACCCGTATCACACCTCAACCGCAGCAAAGGTGTTGTGCATTAACAAAAGCTTTTAATCATTGTATAACATCTGTTAAAATCATTTGTAGATTTTCAAGATGTGCATGAGCATATGAATTAGAAGTTTAATGACATTTGTATGCATTTTAATAAACATGAAATGTTAATTATTAGGTAATGTTTAATACATTTATTAGTAAACATTAACAAGCACATTATTTCACATTTCTAGATATGTGAATATATATGAAGTAATGATCCGTTAAGCATTACATCATGTTTGTTTATGATTTATAAATGAAAGTTATTAGAAAGTGTTACCGTTTCTAGTATGAAATGCATTTATGTTTGTTTAGGTTCATTAAACTTAACGTCTGCTCAGAAGGCTTGTGGATCAGCAGACAATCCAGGAGCATTGCATGGCATGGTCAGAACACAAACACACACACTTCAGCTTTCCTCTACATGAAGACACTTGATATTTTCCTCAGTACAGTCATCATCACCATCTAGAAAATAGACTAAAATTGCTCTGTACTATTATCACTAAATATCACTTCTTAACATAAATTTTAACTTGGTTTAATGTGAAATGTAATAAACCTTTTAATAGCTAATTAAAGGCAGGGTATGTGATTTTTCAAAAACATTTCAGAAAACTGATTCGGGCCGAATAGCAAAACAAACTTGTAGCCAATCAGCAATAAGGGGCGTGTCTACTCGTGATGTGGAGGAGAGCGCGTTGAGTGCATGGGACGGACATTAGCCGAGCCGAGCGACAGAAAGATAGAGATGGCGGATAAAAAACAAAAGAGGAAAACGTCTGCGGAACGATAAGGCAAGAAGTAGGACCCGTGTAAATATCGGATCAGCTTTCCAGCGCTGGAGAGAACTCAAGGAGCGGAGGCCTGCGATCGGACGCCGAGGTTGCTTTGTTTCTTCTCAATAGGTGAGTAACACCGTGTCTACCTACACTGGACGCGATCAAACGACCGTTGAAAACCATTTGAAATTTGTGTCAGCACGTCATAAATAGAACCCGGCAGCAGTTCCCTCTCGAGCTTTCACGAGACATCACGGAGATATTTCTCCGTTATGGGAACTCCTTCCCTTCCAACCTTTCCTGAAGTATCTCCGTGATGTCTCGTTCCCGCTCTCAGGGAACCGAAGCGTTTTCTGTCGGGGATTTGTTGCGCTGCGCCGCTCACGTCCGTAGACACGGTGTAACATTGGTTTTGCTTTGTTTCACAGAACTAATCGTTGCCTGGGTTGCGTACGTATATGTGGGGCGGAGCTATCAAAATAGGGGCAAGACCCTTTTGGGGTAGGGGCGTGTTTGTTTTGGTAATTTCAAATATCAACATTGGCTACCAGAAATCACTTACTCTGCCTTTAATGTAACTTAATTAAAAAAATAAAAATTAATGTGTCATTTATTAGGCCTTATCTCAGAGATGAGTGGCTACAGAATTGTATTCACAGATGCTCATTTTACTTGTATTATGCTAAGGAACAAATTATACTGTATCAACAAACAGATATGATCTTGTCAGAATTTGTTTAGAAGACAAATAGACAAACCTACTTGAAAAATAATACTGGTTAAAAGTACAGCTTATTCTAATTTTGTCTTTTTTATCTTATTTAATAACAGAGTAAACGTTATCCATATATGTACAGAGCATGTACGTTTCGGTGAGTAGTCTGTAGAAAACTTTTAATTATGGAATATTGTCTAGTTAGTAATCACAGTGTTATTGTAATGATTCTGCGTTTTGTTTTGTTTTTTGTTTTTTAGATCGCTAAAAGTGGGAACGCCCAGAAGGGGAAAAAATAAACGCATTCTAGACTCCGGTGTTTATTGTATATTTAGTTTTATTTCTCTGTCAGAATGGGAATATGAATTTTAGATATTTCTTGGGCTGCATAAAAAGTCATTAAAATCAAAACAATGAGTCATTTGTGTCTCTCTGTTTTAGATGATGAAAGCCCAACCAGCACTGACCGTGTAGTAGCTCCAGGGGTGTCAGATCTGGAGGACTCTATGCTTCAAAAACAGCCCAATGTGAGTCTCTTATCATAAAAAATTGGACTGTTTGATATGTCCATATGTACCAATGTATCATATTAAACTTCACTGAAACTGCTCAGTCCAAATTAGAAGACACAGTTTACCCAAAAATGAAAATTCTGTCATTATTTACTCACCCTCAAGTTGTTCCAGTCTTGTTTGCCTGTATTGGCTTTCAAAGTAAGACTTGACCCCATTGACTTTTAATATAGACAAAATATCGGAGACATTTTTTCAAATTATTTTATTTAGTTCCACTGAAGAAAGTCAGTCGTACAGGCTTAGAAAGACATGAGGGTGAGAGAATGCAAAAAAAGGCATTTTGGGGTGAATTAACCCTTACAAAGAAAGATTTTAAATGAATCTTAAAAACATTTGGTAGTAAAATTGTAGCAATGAAGTGTTTCTCTGTTCACTTTTAATAGCAGTCCACTCCTGTGCCTAAAAAAACAAGGTATGTTTAGGATTTAGAACCATTTTGAAAGCAAGACAAATACAAAAATACCATAATGTACCATGGTATTTTGGCAAAAACTTACAATCGTTGTTATGTAAAGAAACTTTTTGTGTTTTCCTTTATCTGCAGGCCGTGTGAAAAACTTAATCCATCAACCACAGGTACAAATGTGTTTGTATTTTTGAAAAAAAAAAAAATTACGAGAAGTATCATTTATCATTCCTTACTGTAAAGAAACAATCTCATTATTTTCAGAAGCTGACGATGACACCGACATTGATTCAGTGAGTCTCTCTACACAACACATCACACTCATGTCACACCGTAAACAAGCAGATGTATTTACTGATATTTTCATGTCAAAAATGACAACAAAAACACAACACAAGGCACTTCGGAACAAAGGTATTGTTTGCTACATACATATCAGTCTGATACATGGCAAGAAAGATCCAAGGCTTGAGGACGATCTATAAATGAAACAAAGCTCCCCCATACCTTTTTGGAAAACTTTTCCATAGCTAGGAATTGTAACAAACTGTCAAGCCAGCAACATTAAATGCAGAGGAACAAATTAACCAGGCCTCTTGGGCAAAATTGACACCAAAAGTGACAAGAATTACATTTTTTTTTAATATCTTGCACCATAGTGTTTTTTTTAATAAAACACTTTTTTAATAAACTATTACAATAAGGCTCATCACCATCCAGTAAAGTTACACTTCTGTTCAAAATAATTTTTAATGTTTCTAAAAGAAGTCTGTTATGCTCACCAAGGCTACATTTATGTAATCAAAAATGCAGTAAAATTGTGAAATATTATTACAATTTAAGATAACTGTTTGCTATTGTAATAAATCTTATAATGTAATTTATTCTTCTGAGGGCAAAGTTGCATCCTTGCTGAATAAAATAATTAATTTCTTTTGTTAAAAAAAAACTTTCTGACCCAAACTTTTGAATGGTGTATTATACTCACCACTATACTCAAGTCGCTCTTTTAACTTGCTTGCAGCTAACAGTGTACTTGCTTACATTGTTCTCTCTCTCTGTCTCAGGAAGAGTCTCAGAGTATGTTACCATCAAAAACGTACCATATCACTATTCCCTGTAGCGTTATTTTGAACTCTGGTCTCTTTGCAGAATCAGGTGTGTTCATCTCTCTTCTATTGTCCTGCAGCTGTCACTTCAATGAGGCGTAAACCTGTGGAAATCTTTTTTTTTTTAAACAGTATCTCTTGTGTTTCAGAGCACAGTCTAGAACCTTCTTCACCTGCCGGCGCAGCCCCAGCGGCTGTGTCTACCTCACCTGGGTCTGTCACTGCCCCTGAACAAAAGGAAACACCATCCACAAACAGAACTTCTCCACCACCCAGAGCTCCAACCACTGACCCTGTCTCACCAGGTACCATTTACTCTCTGCCTACCCTGGACTATTTCATCTGTGATCACTCGGGTCAACCCGGGTCACCTCAGCATTCAAGGCCCACTGTAGACGTTCCAGCAGTCCCTTCGACAGGGGTTTCTTCATCACCAGGTCGTCTCGCTGCAGCAGATGCTTCTGATGTGGGTGCCACAGTGAAATCTGAGTCCAGTGCCACCATATTTTGGACCAGATGTAATGAGGCCGGGTGGACTAACGAAATCTTCTCAGAGCTTGTGTCTCAGCTGAGCAGCCTAGGAGAAAGAGTGCAGTCACAGAAAGCCAGCCACCAAGGTGAGAACAGCCTTGATTCAAGCCAGTTTTGTGAAATATTCTGGGTTCAATACAAGTTAAAGGCAAAGAGGCTTCTGCGCTACTAGCGTCACATATTGGAATTACAAAAATAAGGAATGTTTTCAAACAACCTCAAACCCTTACGATTATTCATATCCTTACGATATATCCAAAGTTCTGTCATGAAACTCTAGATGGCGTAGTCTGATAGGTCTAACTAAATATGACATAATGACATCATTATCACATGGTGCAGCTGATTGGTCCTTTTTTGCATCAGCAGCCAATGAGCTCGCTGCTCAACATTCAAATACTTGGCTAGTGTTTGCTGTAGCAGTTGCATTGCGCTTCAGAAACCTTCCACCTCCCCCAGCTCCACCTGTATTGATCTGCTATGTTTGTGGATGTATTTGCTGAAGCAAATACATTGTCATGTACATTACCATGCTAAACTTTCAGAGAGTTGTCATGACTGAACTTATTTTATCTGGGACTTGACAGTAAATTGGCAAAAACTGGAGTTTAGAAACTCTCGATTGAAACCCGAACACTGAATCAAATTTCTCCATCTTGTAAAAGCATTACCAATGTTTACCCTCCTCTTACCTGGTTGTCTGTCTTTGTGTATTTAGGCAAGTCTTTTTAAATTTTGGCTTGCTGTTAACAAACCAATCTAAATTTCTTTTCCCATGTAACGTGTCAGCGATGGTCCCACACACTAGCTATAAAGCCTCTTGCTTTGTCTGCTAAAGTAGCCACTAGGGGTGTGCGATATATATCGTCTGCGATAATATCGTAATTCTTGTTTTAACGATGTGCGATTTGACATTATCGAGTATTTTGCAAAAACCATTCAAAACACCTACAGAGCGCACACAAACATTAGGTGAAGTCTAGAGACATCGCATGTGATTTATCGTGCAGCCTTAGAATGATCACAAATTCAAGACATGGGGGCAGAAAATGTATATATTTATACCACTTCATATAGTTCATCAATTTCAAACAAAGAGTGCCTTTTTTTCTCTAAAAATTACCATGATTACAAATGTGATTATTGATTTCAATAAACAAGAAGTTAAATAAGAGACTTATGTTTTAGACACCATATTTCCTGTTTATGCGGTGTTTTGACAACAAAAAAATAATTCCAAACACAGCACTGTTTTGAGTCTCTGAGCAAATAACGGTGAATTCGTTCCTGAATGAATCAACCATTTAATGATTCGGTTCAATCGCAATGACTCGCTTATTAACAGTGACTTGCTGCCACCTACTAGTGGTTTTAATTTTACATTTAAAGTATCTTTTTATTATTTAAATTCTTCAAATATCAGTATTCAACATTTTATGTTTAATAGGCCTATATCAAAACATTATTTATGCATTTGTAATTGCAGGTTAAATGCATTCATGTCCTGCATTAAACAGTGTGTAAATGCATCTAAATGCCACTTCAGATGCATATTCTGTGTTTCCTCTGCATTGCAAAGATGAATTTTGTTGATACTGATTTCATAATTCACTGATATGGACACTTTTAGAAAAAAAATGGCTTTATAAAGGTAAAAATGCCCATAAAATGTAAAAATCAGTTTAAACTTATTGGAAAAGATTAATTTCTATCAGTGTGAACTGACCACCACCATACAGAATACGAAGAATATCAAAAACGTTAGGAGTCAGCTGTCCACGGCAGTCCTTAAGATACTTAAGATACAGCACACTCAGCAAAATATTGTCTAATTATCGTTATCGATAAAATCCCAGAAAATATCCAAAATATCCAGTTTGTCAATATCGCACACCCCTAGTAGCCACAGTCCAAACTATTGCTATAGGTTGACCTGGAAAGACACTGACGAATTTAAGTGGACCACACTAAATGTTTTTTGGTGCCTGGGAGGCTCAATGTTTACCCTTTTGGGGAGATAAACCCATGAATGGAATACTTATAATAGTCAATGAACAATAAAATGGGTTGAGAGATGTTTTAACCAAAAATATTATAAACTTCACCTTTAAGCTCAATCAACAGCATTTGTGGCATAATCTTGCTATCAAACACATACATTTTGACTTGTCCCTTTTTTAAAAAACAATCTGAGTTGCAGTGAGTAACTTAAGATGGAAGTGACAGAGGCCAATCCACAAATGTTAAAATACTGTTTCTCACTTTAACCATGATATTTGCCTTTTTTAAGTAAAAAGAGGAACGGGTCATTTTTTGTGTATGTGTTGATCACTGATCTATAGTCATTATACTGTTATATTGTCACAAACACTATTAGCTGAGCTGAACTCGTATTGAACCTGAAATATCCCTGTTCTTTAACCCTCAATAAAATGCTGGGTTTTTGTTTATACAACTGAAAAGCTATTAAATATTCCACAGACTATGATGTTGCTCTCAAAGTGTTGGGGGCATCTGGACGGCTGCCTTGCATTATTACTCAGCTGGAACAAGGTAAAGCATTTCATTGTAACCACCTAAATCTAAAGCGTTACGTTATTTCAACCCTTTAACAGTAAGCTTTGAATTTATCCATTCAAATGATAAGTATATAAATGAGTACATTTCTTTGTGCCTTGTAATGAATCACATATTAGAAATTAGAATTGTTATGGGGACTTAAATGGCAGTGTTTCATGAGAATGACTTTGTTCTTTGTGTTTCC
Organism: Sinocyclocheilus rhinocerous; assembly: GCF_001515625.1. Taxonomy (NCBI): domain Eukaryota; kingdom Metazoa; phylum Chordata; class Actinopteri; order Cypriniformes; family Cyprinidae; genus Sinocyclocheilus; species Sinocyclocheilus rhinocerous. Next base: position 139,915 of record NW_015645530.1, read on the forward strand.
AGACCTGGAGAAAGAGGAACGGGATTTGCGGAGGAAAGAAGCAGCACTGAGGGATGCCAAAGCTGTACTAGATGTTTAATATAAACAATCTAACAGACTTTAGATGTTTTATTATTTTTAGCAATGAATTTTTTCAATGTTTATTTTTTAAGTCCAGAACATTTCTGCAGTTTGCCTATGTTATATGTTTTTTTAATGGGGGTTTACAGTATGTCAGTGACAGAAATATTATGAAATATGTCTGCATATGCCGTTTTGATATGATCATTCTTCTGTTGTCATTTTCTAAATAAAACAGTTGCAACTGTAAAAAAACATTCTTTACAGAATGTCGTTCTTAGTATTTTGGATTGTATTTTAAAACAGCTTTTGACACGTTTAAAGGGGAGTTTGAGTGTGCAGTATGTGTCTGTTGTGTATTTTTTCTGTTGACTGGGGGAAGTGAGATCTGTAAACAGATCAGAGCAGGAGACTGAACAGCCAATCAGCACACAGCAACAAACAGCCTCTAATGAGGCTTCAGGTCAACCACAAACGTGCCTGAAGGGCTAGTCAAAGCTTTTACTTACTAGTGTGCCTTCATAAGAGAGAGAAAAAAATTATATTATTCGCGATATGGATACTAGCTGGCAGCAGACACATATTAACAGCTTTAAGAGATTCACCAAAACATTTCCGTAATCTTTCAGACCTGTAAAGCTGCGCTTTGGCGATGAAGTCCAAACTTTGTCTAAACAGTTTTCAGTGAATTGACATAAATATTATAATAATATTTTTAAATAAATATTTCGAAAACATAACACGCTTTAATAAAACCCACGCAAGTAGCCTAGATCAGTTCATGTACATTCAGATATAAAAATGTATTAAATAGTTGTATAAAATTTATTTGAATGTATTTTCATTATCTCAGTTAGATAATAAATATAATGGAATGTGTTACTTATTCATGACCGGCTGTTTTGTGTCTCTGAGCAACATGACGGTGTTTCGTTCTTGAATGAATCAACCGTTTAAATGATTCGGTTCAATCGCAATGACTCGCTTATTAACAGTGACTTGCTGCCACCTACTAGTGGTTTTAATTTTACATTTAAAGTATCTTTTTATTATTTAAATTCTTCAAATATCAGTATTCAACATTTTATGTTTAATAGGCCTATATCAAAACATTATTTATGCATTTGTAATTGCAGGTTAAATGCATTCATGTCCTGCATTAAACAGTGTGTAAATGCATCTAAATGCCACTTCAGATGCATATTCTGTGTTTCCTCTGCATTGCAAAGATGAATTTTGTTGATACTGATTTCATAATTCACTGATATGGACACTTTTAGAAAAAAAATGGCTTTATAAAGGTAAAAATGCCCATAAAATGTAAAAATCAGTTTAAACTTATTGGAAAATATTAATTTCTATCAGTGTGAACTGACCACCACCATACAGAATACGAAGAATATCAAAAACGTTAGGAGTCAGCTGTCCACGGCAGTCCTTAAGATACCAGCACAATAGCACACTCAGCAAAATATTGTCTAATTATCGTTATCGATAAAATCCCAGAAAATATCCAGATATTATTTTTTGTCAATATCGCACACCCCTAGTAGCCACAGTCCAAACTATTGCTATAGGTTGACCTGGAAAGACACTGACGAATTTAAGTGGACCACACTAAATGTTTTTTGGTGCCTGGGAGGCTCAATGTTTACCCTTTTGGGGAGATAAACCCATGAATGGAATACTTATAATAGTCAATGAACAATAAAATGGGTTGAGAGATGTTTTAACCAAAAATATTATAAACTTCACCTTTAAGCTCAATCAACAGCATTTGTGGCATAATCTTGCTATCAAACACATACATTTTGACTTGTCCCTTTTTTAAAAAACAATCTGAGTTGCAGTGAGTAACTTAAGATGGAAGTGACAGAGGCCAATCCACAAATGTTAAAATACTGTTTCTCACTTTAACCATGATATTTGCCTTTTTTAAGTAAAAAGAGGAACGGGTCATTTTTTGTGTATGTGTTGATCACTGATCTATAGTCATTATACTGTTATATTGTCACAAACACTATTAGCTGAGCTGAACTCGTATTGAACCTGAAATATCCCTGTTCTTTAACCCTCAATAAAATGCTGGGTTTTTGTTTATACAACTGAAAAGCTATTAAATATTCCACAGACTATGATGTTGCTCTCAAAGTGTTGGGGGCATCTGGACGGCTGCCTTGCATTATTACTCAGCTGGAACAAGGTAAAGCATTTCATTGTAACCACCTAAATCTAAAGCGTTACGTTATTTCAACCCTTTAACAGTAAGCTTTGAATTTATCCATTCAAATGATAAGTATATAAATGAGTACATTTCTTTGTGCCTTGTAATGAATCACATATTAGAAATTAGAATTGTTATGGGGACTTAAATGGCAGTGTTTCATGAGAATGACTTTGTTCTTTGTGTTTCCAGACCTGGAGAAAGAGGAACGGGATTTGCGGAGGAAAGAAGCAGCACTGAGGGATGCCAAAGCTGTACTAGATGTTTAATATAAACAATCTAACAGACTTTAGATGTTTTATTATTTTTAGCAATGAATTTTTTCAATGTTTATTTTTTAAGTCCAGAACATTTCTGCAGTTTGCCTATGTTATATGTTTTTTTAATGGGGGTTTACAGTATGTCAGTGACAGAAATATTATGAAATATGTCTGCATATGCCGTTTTGATATGATCATTCTTCTGTTGTCATTTTCTAAATAAAACAGTTGCAACTGTAAAAAAACATTCTTTACAGAATGTCGTTCTTAGTATTTTGGATTGTATTTTAAAACAGCTTTTGACACGTTTAAAGGGGAGTTTGAGTGTGCAGTATGTGTCTGTTGTGTATTTTTTCTGTTGACTGGGGGAAGTGAGATCTGTAAACAGATCAGAGCAGGAGACTGAACAGCCAATCAGCACACAGCAACAAACAGCCTCTAATGAGGCTTCAGGTCAACCACAAACGTGCCTGAAGGGCTAGTCAAAGCTTTTACTTACTAGTGTGCCTTCATAAGAGAGAGAAAAAAATTATATTATTCGCGATATGGATACTAGCTGGCAGCAGACACATATTAACAGCTTTAAGAGATTCACCAAAACATTTCCGTCATCTTTCAGACCTGTAAAGCTGCGCTTTGGCGATGAAGTCCAAACTTTGTCTAAACAGTTTTCAGTGAATTGACATAAATATTATAATAATATTTTTAAATAAATATTTCGAAAACATAACACGCTTTAATAAAACCCACGCAAGTAGCCTAGATCAGTTCATGTACATTCAGATATAAAAAGTGGCAGCAGACACATATTAACAGCTTTAAGAGATTCACCAAAACATTTCCGTAATCTTTCAGACCTGTAAAGCTGCGCTTTGGCGATGAAGTCCAAACTTTGTCTAAACAGTTTTCAGTGAATTGACAAATATTATAATAATATTTTTAAATAAATATTTCGAAAACATAACACGCTTTAATAAAACCCACGCAAGTAGCCTAGATCAGTTCATGTACATTCAGATATAAAAATGTATTAAATAGTTGTATAAAATTTATTTGAATGTATTTTCATTATCTCAGTTAGATAATAAATATAATGGAATGTGTTACTTATTCATGACCGTTATTATAAAAGGGTGCCTTTACCTTTATTCAGTGGTGTTTTTTTTCTCTCATTTTAGAACCACCAAAGCAGTGAAGACTTAAAAATAGTAGGATGTAAGATCTTAGAAGGAGCCTTTTTTTAAAGACTATCTGTCATCAGTAATGTCTAGACCTGCTGAGAAATCAAGACAATAGGAACAATAAGAGAGTCTGCATTGGGGGGTTTACAAAGAGTTACTCACCCATCCATGTTTTGTATATTACTGGCTGATGCTGCTGAATGGTTCTGTGGCACATGAATAGAACGCAATTTATTTACTAATAAATCTATCTATGTCTCTCTCTCTATATGCAATAAACAGGCCATATATGGAATTAGTACTATTGCTAACCCACATTATTCCTCCAATTAACAACCAAAGATCTGTGAAGTGAAGTCTGAAGTGACGTGACATGACATGTGGCCAGGTATGGTGACCCATACTCTGAATTAGTGCTCTGCATTTATCCCATCCAAAGTGCACACACACAGCAGTGAACACACACCCGGAGCAGTGGGCAGCCATTTATGCTGCGGCGCCCGGGGAGCAGTTGGGGGTTCGGTGCCTTGCTCAAGGGCACCTCAGTCGTGGTATTGAAGGTGGGAGAGAGCGCTGGACATTCACTCCCCCCACCTACAATCCCTGCCGGTACACCTTTGGGTTAGGAGTCCGACTCTCTAACCATTAGGCCACGACTTCCCCATCTAGGGAAGGTGATCTAGGGACACTTTTAGAATTTTAACTAAATATAACAATTTGTTTTTGTAGAGGTGCTTGATTGTCTATATTTTATTTGGTTAGAAGTCATTGTCATTTCACACTATAACACAGGTCTTTGACATAGAGACAATACTTAGGTTTATTAAATACAGCACTTGTGGAATGTACCATAAGACAGTGTACATAGAGAATCTTTTCAAGCTTTTTGGGGGACTGAAAGTCAGACTTCACAAGTCATACTTACAGGACAAAACTTTTTCAGAGCACCTTTTCTGAAAAGCACATTGCCTTTAGGTAGCTGCATGGCCATGCTGTTAACAATAAACTTAAGAATTGGTTGTGTATTCAACTGTGAATAAAATTAATGCATGAGTGGTTTTAGTGTTAAAGGTACATAACATTTCTGCAGTAACCAGTAAAATTAGGTTCATAGTTGTAATTAATGTTACTGTGCAGATATGAATTATTTCAGGTCCAGGACATCAGTGGAGCAAAACACACATCTGAAGCAAAAAGAAATGTTTACCTTCAGTCTAACATTTGAAGGAGTTTGGTAAGATATAAGCTAGGGCAGCAAAAATGATCATGTTAAACAGATTACTGCATGTCTGAAACATTTCAGTGTCTATTTGACACTCTGAAATCTGCTCAGTCACTTGTTTAATACTATGTGCAATAGAGATCACAGAGGTAAAATGTTAAAATACACTGTAAACTGATATTGTTGGCAATTTATAAATATGCCTAGTTCAGATGAAAGGCAAACGACTGTAACAGACTCATCAAAAATCAATAGAATAAGAGAGGTTTGGTTTGATTCTCAATCACATGTAACTAGTGCAAATACAATAGGTTCATTCAAGAAAGCTGATATTTGTGTGGATATATAAAGTCACCGATACATTATCAATAATTTCTACATAAATGAAAAACACAAAGCTGATCAGCTGCTGATCATTGTACATAGTCATTAAATAAAAGAATAAGCTCAGTTTATCAATATCACCCACTACAGAAAATAGATATCAGTAATTGTCTTCAGTGCTTATGTAAAGTGTTTTCTGGGTAGATTCTCTCTCATTTGTGTGTGTCCAAACACACACACACACACACAGACGGGATAAAGCCTGGTTTGTCTTCCAAAAGGACATGAGCAGCAGTAGTAACAGCAAAGGCAGAAGCAACATTGAAAGAGATCGTAACCACGTGCTGCCACACACACAGTTCAACTCGACAATATGTGTGTGTCTGCACACAGATGACAATTCAAAAGATCTGCTGTTCAAACAGAATCTTTTCAAAGCCTTCAGGTGGAGTATGGTAGAAATCACTGAACTGGCAGTCTATGATGGCACTGTCGTCCACTGAGAGAATGAGAGGAGAGATTACAAACATCAATATATTACTTCATCATATGAATGGCAAAAACTCTCCAATATATAGTTAATATGTCATGACAAATCTTTTTTTTTCAGTCCTTTTTTAAAACTTGTATTGTAGCTTTTTGTTAAAGATACAGCAAATTAAAATAAAAGTATTGCTTTATGATATGTTCCCTTTCACAACTTGCACATTCTTAAATGTTATTTAAACCTTTATTTAAACTTAAAGGGATAGTCCACCCAAAAAAGAAAAATCTGTCATCATTTGCTTGCCCTCATGCTGTAACAAACCTGTATGACTTTACTTCTTCTGCAGAACATGAAAGATGATATGTCGAAAAAAAACGTTGGGAACCAAACAACATTGGAGCCCAATGACTGCATTAACACCGACTTCCATTGTATGACATTTCTCAAAATATTTATTTGTTTTCGGCAGTAAAAAGAAAGTCATATAGGTTTGGAAAGACATGAGTAAAAGATGATAATTTGATCATTAAAAAAGGCCTGTAACACTTAAGGCCTTTGTAAAGTGGCTGGAAGAAACAAAAGTCCCAATTTTCAATTAAAAGAGCTTTTTGGGAAAGATTTTTACTTTAAAATGTGCTGTGCATTAGCTGGACTAGTCTAATAAACAGTTTTAGCATGACTGAAGCTTAAAAAAAACATGTAAATATATGATATCAATATTGTCATATATATATATATACGTATAAAACTACAGTAGCATTA
>NW_015645530.1:146493-156694 GCF_001515625.1 Sinocyclocheilus rhinocerous
GTTATTATTATGGCATTTTAGTGGTATGTAAAATAAATTAAAATAAGATCTAAGATTATGAGATTAAAGTTATAATATTTTGGGAGTAAACTCAAAATTACGAGAATAAAGTCATAGCAATACGAGATTAAAGTAGTAATATGACTTTATTCTCAAAATATTACAACTTTAATCTAATTTTGCTTTGACTTTGTCAAAATATTATGACTAATCTCATAATCTTAGTTTTTTTTTTTTTTTACTTTAAATGGCACTAAAACGCTGTCATCATGTTTAGATATGTCTTTATGCAAAAGATTATTTTGTTTGTCATTTGAATTTGTTGAGAAACATGAAATATCATGAGTTATTAACTTACTATCACAAATTCTCTTTTATATTAAGGGACACTATTGCTTAACCATATGAAAACACTCAACATGGCATCCCTGTCTAATGCTTTAATTCTGGTTATTGCAATTGATTCAATTACTTAACTGGAGTTGTGTTCTCAAAGCTTATTTTATTTATTGATTCATTTGTTCATGTCAATCTATTTTACATCAGCTACAGAATCAACAACATTCCTCTTTGAGACAACATATACATCTATCTGACAGCTACACAGTGCTAAAGTGTTTGTACAGGCATTAGAAAAATATTAAAAACAACCAAAGCGAAAACCGAAAAAACCTGGCTACAATATAACATGATGAAAAGTCTGACCCTGCTGACTGTATAGTAACAACTATCAAGGAGGCACCCACCCGTGGACTGGATCTTGAACTCAAAATAGCTCTTGTTCTGGTGTAGAGGGGCGTTGGCAAGACAGGCTCCAGTTCCACAGATCCGCCTCCCACTTTTCACTATGACCACATCCGTCCCTGGGAAAAAAGGCCAAGCAAACTCTCATGACCACACTGCTACAGCACTGAAATGCAGGTATGTATTTCATAATGTTTTCAGAGATAACTGCAGAAAAACGAGGCTGAAATGACACCCACTACCAGATTCACTCAATCACAAGCGAGATTAAACAGACATTGGATCTGTCAGCTGTATACTAGCAGCTAGCATGTGATCCAGAGTAGTAAGGAGGACTATTTGACCTGATTAATTAGACACTATTAGGAACGAATGCACATTATTTGTTTAAAAACAGTGATGGTAAACCTATTTATTAGTTCATTTGTGTTCAAGCCGCTGTTTTTAGGGTATAGCGTCATCTGCTAGCTTGACACATCTCTTCGCTTTAAATGTAAAGTGGTGTCTTCTTGTGAACCCGCTGAGCAGTGGAAATGACTCTTACCCATGTGGTGCGTGTCTAGCTGTACGATGGGCATTTCTTTGAGGGGAGCATGGCCCGCTCCGCCATCCCCGCAGCAGCCCAAACAACACGTAAACACTGCAGCCATTCTAGCGCCGAGATCACCGGAAGTGCAGTTACACGCGTCAAACTCAAGAGCGTACAACGCTTCCAGGATAGAATGGATCCCACGGAAAAATCATTTGTTGACTACTGGTGCGGTTTTGACACACACAGGGTCCACCTCAAGGGGGCGCTTACCGGCTCAGAAAGTTTTTTTATTTTATTTTATTTTTATTCAATGCTTTGAACAACAACAACACAGAAAGGCATTCATAACTGAGATTACACTCAATTTTCATTCACACTCTGTACACCATATTATAAAATAAATTTAAGATAAAATAAAAATATTGGGGGAAAAAAAAATATATATATATATTTAAAGACAAAGAAAAAGTAGGGGAGAAGGTGGCTCTCACATTATGAAACCAAAATCCTCTAATAAAGTATACAAATACCTTGCTTTGGGACATTTCATCCCTCTTAATGTCTCCAAATATATTACAAATTGCTTTTTAAAAACCACTAATCAATTTTTGAAAAATGTACATTTATGAATGTAAAATTTCAGCAAAAGCAGCTATTTATTACATAAGATATCTTTTTATCCTTAAATAAGAAACCAAACTTAATTTCCCATGAGAGGATTACAGGTATTCTTTGTTGTATCCAGCTGAATGAATCATTCCAGAATGTTTGTACCGAATTACACTGGGGAAAAAAAAAACAGTGTTCAACTGTTTCTATCTCTGATTTGCATAATTGGCATATATTTGAGTCCCCAATATTAAACCTTACTCTTAAAAATTATTTTGCAGGGTAAATGTGATTCATAATTTTAAGGTGCACCTCTTTACATTTAGGGTTGACAGGAAATGTAAGAAAATTGCAAAATCTCTATAAAAATTTAGTTTTTACAAATCCAGCAATCACAAACAACTGCAAATGGTCCATCCTGACCAGGTCAGAGAAAAGTTACAGATAGCTGGTGACAAAAGCTGCTTGCGTGACGCCCCATCAGCGGTCTGGATTAAAATTTACATTCGTATAATCACTCTGAGAAACTTTAATAGCCATTGAATTGAAAATACACCGCGACGAGGCAATTGCAAAAGTTTAAACTGGAGGATTTTTTGGCCACTTTCACCTCACCAAGAGTTAGAGAATATGTGACCCTGGCTGTGAAAACCCAGCTAAAGTCATTTTCTTATTTGTGATTTAATGTTTACTACGGTACATAAAATCATCCTTCATAAAGTAAAGAACATTCTGTGAAAATGTAACCTTTATATCTTTAATATTGACTGTAAGGCCATGTCAGATTAAAATCATAGTGAAATGAATGGTTAAAATCAAACGTTGATGCTTGTTCTCTCATAATTAGATTTTGAGACTTTAGCCTGGATTTCACAGAGAGGGTCACATATATTTGTACATTATTTTATGACAGGTAAACATATGACACGCATATAACGCAAGGTGTTTAAAGTTCAAAGCCAAAACATCTTTTGTTACTTAACCAAAAAATCACCAATAAAACATACCATATACCATAGTGTTGAATTGGACTGGGATAAAATTGTATGTTTTTGAATGTATGCGTCCCTCTTGTGAATTTTGGTCAGTGTTATTATCGAATTAACATACACTAAATAAAAACAAACAATCATAAAAAGCGCTTATGCTATTTCTAAGACAAACCGGTTCACTGAGCCCTCTCGTGGCCAATTACGTCACTGCACGCGCTTTCATCCCTGACTCGACCAATGAGCGCGGCGCCTCGGAAGTCCTTCTCTTCCTGATGGCATGGAAACAGGGGAAGAAAAATCGGTCAAAATATTTTGACACGTGACTCGGTAGCGATTGGTTATCGATGCGTCAAGACCCTGACACATGGCACGGGCATATGCGACCAAAGTGGCGAAAATCACTTCGTTACTGTAGCTCAGTGAATAGACGAATTAGGCGTTTATGTGGGTAGATGAAGGGTAACGCCAGTATTGACGTAATCTGTAGAGAAACGCTGATCTAGGAGAGAGTGAGTGCTCCCCCGCAACAACCCCATCCAAGAATGAAGGAATCCTCTGCATTTCCTTCTCACCGCGCAAAACGTGTATTCAAGCGCTCGAGTCTGCAAATACACTTCGCTACGCGGATATTACGCTGAATGTGGCGTTGAAATGTTTGTCTTTAGATGCAGTATTCATTAGATGTTTGTGCGCATTCTTTTTAACTGCCTGGCCATACTGACTTGACCTGAACTAGTTAAAATTTCCCAATTGGAAGGGCGAAGTCTGCACAGCAACAAGAGCCATGTTTGCGTTGCACACTGCCTAAGCATCTAGTGCGCTTCTGGTCCAATTGCTGATGCTTTCCGCCTGCAAAATCTGCCACAACCGGTGTAATAACTTGACAACCGGACCCGGGCGAACCGAGAAACATTTTTGACAACTCGACGGCGGGGAATCTTTTTTCTAAATCAATGCTTGAAGTTTGTTGGACAAGTCCTCGGATATTCCTGCACGAAAGTTCTTACGCGGCAATTAAAAAGGAAGTACTGGTGCGCACAGGAGTCTTCATCATCAGGCAATCTAACCTACTATATTTGGTTAACCTGTCGTGCCTCTTCCACAGAATCGCTTGCAATGCATTGAAACATATCTTCTGTTCGATGCAGATGATGTTGATTCTTTAAAAAAAACTGCACGCTAAGCTTCACATGGATGCAGTTTTTCTCATTTTGAGCCAATTTGGTTCTATTATGTATTCACTGTAGACTCGTAACGCATTCTGCAAAAGCAAACATTATATTTGGTTTATTGCGCGTAATGTAGATGATGTCCAAAATGACACTGGCCAGCACTGAGTGCTCTAGACTTCACAATCGGTGTGGGATGCACGAGAAAGACGCTTGCCAAGATGATGAAACTTGCGTTGATGTGTCATGCCACCGACAATCTTTCATATTGATGTCTTTCTCCACTTTAGGATACGATGGAGCTCTTGGAGGAGGACCTCACATGCCCAATATGCTGCGGTCTTTTCGAGGATCCGCGCGTTCTGCCGTGCTCTCACAGCTTTTGCAAGAAGTGTCTGGAGGGCATCCTGGACGGTAACCGGAGCCCTGCTTGGAGACCACCGTTCAAATGTCCGACCTGTCGAAAGGAGACCGTGCACAACGGCATCGCGAGCTTGCAAGTCAATTACTCCCTGCGTGGCATCGTGGAGAAGTACAACAGGATTCGAGTGATGCCAAGGATGTCTCTCTGCCGAGTTCACAATGGACAGCCGCTCAACATCTTCTGCGCCACGGACCTGAAGCTCATCTGTGGCTTTTGCGCCACGACAGGCGATCATAAAGGACACAAGTTTTGCGCGCTGGAGGAGGCGTACGAACGCGAGAAGCTCGCGTTTGAGGAGTTGTTTCGTGTCGTGGAGGGCTGGAGGGGCGCGGAGGTGCATTCGTGCCTGGAATCGTTAGAAGGAGCGAAGAGGAAAGCGCTGGAGAGGGTCTCGCGGGACGCGGATCGAGTCTCAGAGTACTTTGACAAACTTTTACACACGCTAGAGCACAAACGGAGCGAGATCCTCTCGGACTTGGAGACTCTGAAGCTCGCGGTCATGCAGACCTTTGACCCCGAGATCAACCAGCTCCGCTCGGCGCTCGAGGAGCAGCAGCGTGCACTCAGCATCGCCGAATCCTTCCGTTCGCTCTCGGACCCGCTCACTTTCCTCCAGCAGATGCAGAACTTCAGGGAAAAGCTGCGCGTCATTCGGGGAACGCCGGTGCCGTCGCGGACTGACGTGGACGTGGGGTTGCTTGGCCTGCAGAGGTTCGATGTGAAGGAATGGGACCGGGTGCGTCTTGGAGAGGTGGACAAGCTGTGCGCCCCCTACGAGAGCAGCACCTACCTGGCTTCGCTGCCCCCTGCTGCCGCTCCGCGCTACTCCCGCGTGCTCTGGAGAGTTGTTCTGGTTGTATGTGCGTGTCTCCCAGCGCTGAACTTTCTCCCGTCGGACTGTCTCACTCTGAGCTTCCAGAATAAGGTGGTCGCACTCGGTGGCTTTTCTCTGCCCTGTCCTGGAGAGATTGTGCGCTGGCTTGGGTTGTGCTGGAACGAAGCGGAAGCGATCTGCACGCTACTAACCGAGCTGTGTCGGAACTGTATCATGGACCTGATAAACACAACATCAGATTTCCTCAGCTGATTTTACAGTATAACTCCATTCATTAGGTACTTTTTTATGTCCTACAATGTGCCAATCTTGAAAATCCCGTAGATTTGTAGCATTGGGAAAATTTAGTTTGTGTCTGTTTTTGAATGTGTAACAAGAACGGCTGATTCATATATACAGTCAGCATTTGTGTGCTAGTAAATTGCACTGATTTTGTCTGTTGGTTTTAAATGGGAAATCAAGTGTGGATGGATCGTTGTTTACTAATGGGATAACATTCCCAAATCTTACATTTAATAAAATGGCTTGTTCACTTAAGTTACATAGAGCTGTATACTTAATCTCCAAACGATCCTCTCGAATACAAGTTTTCACTTTTTAATATATTATGCTTTATTGCAGTGTTGGAAACACCAGTATTGGAAATTAACTGGAAAAAAAAAACTAAAGAAGAGGAACACATTCCGATTGTGCATTGATATCGTTTATCTGTGCAAGTTATCAGGAGACTCAAGGTTAAACGTTACGTAACTGAATGTCAGTCTAGTACCAGGACAGTAAGTTCAGTTCTTCAGTATTTTTATTATTATTTTTAATTCAGAATGAACCGACATACTGCTATATGTTTGTTTTGTTGTTGATTTAATACATATTGCGATAATATAGCTTAAATGTTGCAATAACATTTGCCATTAAGAGAACGTTTTGAAATTAGTGCCGTAACAAAACTTTATCTGAACATTATTGACTAATGTAATAGATTCGTGTTTTGAGGGGAAATTATTTTATAATTTTATACAAAAAAACCAGACCTCATTAATGCCTTGTAATATTTACAATTTCACCCAGGAGAGACATGCATGTGCACCATTAAACACAAAGTCAGGACTTTTTAAAGAAAAAGAAAAAGAAAAAAAAGTGAATGTATCCCCGTTTTTGCCACTGTTTAAACAGGAATCCTGAGATTCTCGGACGACTCTGCTCTGATATGACGTCACCACCGGAGCCCTGCGCACGTCACTGAACATATATTTAGCCGACTGTTGCCAGGCGAACTGGGGGATGAAAAGTGAAATTGCCTACTTTAACCTACTTTACAAAATAAAACCTTACATAACTTGGAGTAAATTGAATAAGAACGAATTTATTAATAAATCTAAATTTTTCTGAAGCCTGCCGAACACATTGCCGACAAATAGGAAGCTCACTCTGAAATGGCGCCATGTTATGTAATTACAATTCTTCGATTTTCTCTCTTTTTAAACAAATGTAACATTGTGTCTTTAAAATAACGACACTATCTTCACTCTACCACATAGGCCTATCTATCTTACACCAGTATACCTCACTATTAGGCCTATTTTAAGAAAAAAAAGGCAATCATGTCAACACACGTGTAGGCTATTTTTTTTTTGCTTTAAATGTTTTGTCTGTGTTTAATGTTTCTAATGACTAATGATTTGTTTTAATAATTGGTTTTGTCAATACTCGTCTCTTGAAGTGGCTACACCGAAAAGTTGCACTTTGCCATTTTATCCTGTTTTTATTTTTACAGTTTAAATTTGCTATAGGGACTCCAAATAAATTTCCCTTCATATATGTATGCTATTAAAGTTCTAGCATTATGCTTAATTCTTTTTAAATTTGTCAAATGAAATACATGCATACGTCGACAATGACTTACGAAGCCGCAAAAAAAAAAAATCCCTTTAGCGTCTCTGTCCTAATTGCAAAATGTGAAATGCATTAGTTTTGTTACTTTTTTGCAGACACTAAAGCAAACAAGCATTTGCCCATTATATAACCGGATAGCCTACACCAGATACACGAAATAATATGATCACGGTTAAATTTCAATTACAAGGCCGCATAAATTAACGTGTATCATGCGGCGCATCATGAAATAGCAAAACAACCTTTGCATTCTGATAAATGATGCAGCAATAAGGAACATCAGCAATTAACCTAGGCTATAGTTGCAAATGTCTCAAAACTCCCGGACAAAGTGTTATGGTTGTCGAGATGGCAAAATAAATGAATAAAATACACATTGTATTTATTAAAATTACATGTTAACCTTTTACATATGCACTGTCCTGCATCTAACATTTAAGGAACTCGGCAAAGAGCCGTAAGGATTTAAGACTTCAATCTCATTCTTTTGTTTACGGAATTAAAAGAGCGTGGAAATCAGCAGCTGTATGCAGAGAAAATTTCGAGAGCTGTAATATATGATGGTGAATTTATTTGGACATACCCAAGTTTCCCGACATAAACACACACTCTAAAATAAAATAAAAAATAGACGGACTTTTTTCCCCCTCGGAACTTGTGTCTACACACGATGACCAGTAACTGCAAATAGTTGTAAAAATCAGTCTATTCACAATTAAATTAAACGAAAAACATGTATTTTATTTAAATGTCTGCCTAAGAGTAAGCATCTAAATTAAATAGCCTATATATTTTTCACAGCCATGTAAAATTATATCTTATTAGAGGACTTCTCAATGCATCACACACAGCAAAATAAGTGTGCGCGGAAAACATAAATTTAGGTTCTGATAAAACGTAGGCTATTTAATAATTAAAAGAGGCGCTTAAAAATCCGTTCTCATATCAAGTTATCTATTTGCTAAAAAACAAATAAACTCAAGAAATTTACGTCCTATAGCCTACGTACTGGACAATAAACCATTTCATCTTGGAAAAACTTTTCCATTAAATTATTAAAATGTGTATGTTTTGCCATTACCAAATAATAGATTAAAATCAGCTCTATGAAACTGTGCACTGTTGCTACATTATCTCAGCTGCGCTGACCATCTTTAGATTATGTCTAAAAGCATCATATGACTAAAACGAAGCGTCAGAAGATTAAATCGACCTGTGTCAGAAGTGATCGTATTACGAGCTAAAGGCAACAACGGTTTTAAGTGCTGGTCAATTAAAAAAAAAAAAAAAGAAAATAAATAAAACGAACAGAAGATTAAATCGACCTGTGTCAGAAGTGATCGTATTACGAGCTAAAGGCAACAACGGTTTTAAGTGCTGGTCAATTTAAAAAAAAAAAAAAAAGTAAATAAATAAAACGTCTTTTCTTTATTGTCAAAGATACAAAATGTGATAAAATCAGGCAAACGCAGCATTCAGACATTAAACACACACACACGCACGCATTTCTGCGTGTAAATGGGTCCCTTATAAAACCCCTCAAAGTTACCCTAAATTATTTGACCCAGGTAAATCATACAAAAACTAATAAATGAATTAATTATAATTTCTCAGAATACAAAGACATGGCAAGAACGAGTCCAAATCGTGGTTATATGTGCTAAGATGATTTAGCCTGCTCATAAATGTCTTTCTGATTGGTTTTCATAAAATGGCGCAAATTCTTTAAATGGTAGGCTATTTGAGCCCTGCACTGCATTATACGGTCTTTTTTCAGGCCGACAGAACTTTGTGTGAAATTTCACAAAAATTGTGTATTATTTAATACAAGCACCGTCACGTAAGATTACATAATAAGTGACTTGTACTGTTAACATGAAATGACACGTCATTTACAACTATCGGGAAACCGAAAAATAACTTGCAGAAAGTCTCTGGGTGATAAGCGTTTTAATGCTGATGTTATATAAGAATAATAGGCCTATGGTACGCATGCGCCGTTCGGTAACCTCTCCAGCAAGATCATGGGAGACATTTGCCTCTAATGTTAATATGCCGTCCATTTTAACCAGCGGAATAATCTCCATATAAATATCTAAAAACCTTGCTTATTTGTTATTATCGGGAAAAGTCTATTTGGAGTCAGTTTTGTGCTCTCAGTGTACTCACCGGAAATGAGGAAAATTTGAAAAAAAGAGTCATTAACGCACTTCACGTTATACTGGTTCATCAACAGAAAAATAACACATTTCTACAACAGTATTCAAATACAGTAGAGACGAAAAGCGACCACAAATATGAGAGATCCAAAATAAAAGTTCCGTTCCTTGCTGAAAGTGCTGAACAGATACAGCGACATAGGTGAGCTAACGAGGTTCAAATGAGTATGCGACAGGTCAGACGAGATTTTCCTCTTTTTTCAGTTTTATTATTTACTTGCATTAACACAAAAATCCAACAGCACGTTTAGGAAAACAGTGATTTCATTTGGACTATTTCATTAAAAAAACAAAACAAATTGAAACTAAAATAAATTAATAATAATAAAGGATACAAGGGTGAAGGGTAGAATTATATTTTTTACATACTTAAGAATACTTCTCCTATAAACAAGAAGAAAAACACATGAATTTAACAAAAGCTACTTAACTTCTCAAACAAAACGACACACTGCACCTATCTTTACCTTTGACCATTCAGTTCATTCCGGTGAGACCGAGGGTCCTCCTGGCTTCTCTATGTTGGTTTGATGATTCAGTCCATGAAGGTATTTCAGTACCAGTGAGTCAGCCACTACCTGCACCAGCTAGGCCCTGGTAGCTGAGATAAAAAGATGATGTGCATGTGCTGTTTGGTGACTTCTTGTTTCAGCAGCACGAGCAATATTGGAGGCATTGGCCAAGGAGTAACTCCAATATTTACATGCTGCTAAAGCAAGACAACACACGCATTCACACACACACACACACACACACACACACACACACACACACAGTCTTTCTC
>NW_015645530.1:156714-163334 GCF_001515625.1 Sinocyclocheilus rhinocerous
CATAAACACTTTAAGTGTGAAACCTCATTAAAATGAAATGCATTTTCATTTGCATGCTCAAACGAGACCCCTCCGTACTAATGCTACTGATTCACAGATGCACATCTTTCGAATGATGCATGAACATCTCCACACACACACACACACACACACACACACACACACACAGTCTTTCTCTTCTCTCTCTCTCGACTGCGTAGGTCCCAGGAATTGATGCTGCAGCACATCACGGCCTGCATCGCTGTATCACCACAAACCATTCTGTGCTGCTACACCATCACCTAGAGAGGGTCCCTCTCTCTCAATCACACTCACACCCTTGGCAACATGACCAAGCACTGCCAGAATCACAGAGCGAGTGAGTGACTCCTCTCCTCCCTCTCTCTCTTTCTCTCAGCAGGGCTTGAGGAATTCCAGGACTCCACCTGAAACACAGAAGAGAGGAGGACGCTTGAGTGAGAACATACACACAGCAGCTGGACGTGATGCTGTCAGTTTGCAGTAAAATACTTCAGTGTCTACTGCTGTGTTTGCCTGCAAACCATTTGTATCCAATAAGAACAAAAAGTGTCATTTCTACATTTGTGTGCAGGACCTGCTAATGTACAATTAAGTGTTCAGGATATACATATTGAGTTGATATTTTTTTATTTCTTACTTTTGCATGCTTATAATGTACATTTCTAAATATATTTTATTATGTCTGATAAAAAAAAAAACTTTAATGATAGCATACATAAGTAAAATGTATATTTATTACTACTTCTTATTGCACACTGAATCACATAATATTTTACACTTCAGTAAAAAAGCACCTACAAGTCAAAACTAAATGTTATGCCACGATTTAAAAGATCCATCATTCCCAGTGGGTCCTGGACTGTTTTGGCATATTTACTTTTTATTATATTTTGAAACAGGACACAAGAGACGACTAAAATGAGGCATTACAAGAGTTTTAAATAGTAATCAAAAATTTATTTTTACATCATCATCCCCAGTGGTACATTACCCTCCGTTCTTATTTTCCACAGGCTGGATTTTCTGCAGACACACCTCTCAGCAACTTTCAAGCATTATACTGAAACCTGTCCTCTGGCAACTTCATCAGAAATAATGATATTAAAGAAAACAAGAAACTAGCACCATTGTCTTCTAGACCAGACTGGATTTAACCTCCAAGATGGTGATTCAGCACTGACAACATCCAGCCTCGTAGTCATCTTCAACAGCAGGAACAGACCTGCCACCAGCTTCCCAAAGTGCTGCCCCAC
Organism: Sinocyclocheilus rhinocerous; assembly: GCF_001515625.1. Lineage (NCBI taxonomy): Eukaryota > Metazoa > Chordata > Actinopteri > Cypriniformes > Cyprinidae > Sinocyclocheilus > Sinocyclocheilus rhinocerous. The sequence goes on from NW_015645530.1 coordinate 157,989, forward strand.
AACTGAAGAAGACATCTCTTATGCCCACAATATGCTAAATAAGATATCTATTCTTTCTGAATCAATTCCTTTGCTATGTGCTTTATGTACAGTTACGATAAAAAAGCTCATGTTAATGTTTACCAAGTCAGAGTTGACGTGAGACATCATTAACATAATAAAGACCTAATAAAAAAAAAAAAACTGAAGTAATGATAGTAATATTAGATATATTTATACACCCAACAATAGATTGGCAAACACAGAATCTCAAAAACAAAGTATTTTCTTTGACACATCAGCTTCCTAAAGATTTAGAATTTAGTTATATCTTAAAATGTAATTTAATTGTGTTGAATTATATTTGATTTTGGAGAATTGTAGCATTAAACAATATTTCAAGTACACTTCCATGCCTGCTTTTTAGTAGAATAATGTGAAACAGCAGAAAGGTGAGATTTCCAGTGAGTGTACTAAATAACACAGCATTTTACAGCCAACAACACCACTTGTGATGAACCGATTAAATCCTTTTCTTGAAATATAACAGTTTGTATCTTTATTAGTATACTAAAATATATTAATTATAATAAAAGATTAATTAATGACCAGTTTCAAGCACCTGTTTATTATGACCACTAAGGTGTAACATTGACTCCAAGGTTACGACCTGACTTAACATAACTAATAGTTTGAGTCAGTGATGCAACATGTATTCACGGCCAAGAAACTGTCCATTGTGACAATGCTACAATATTTATATACTGTTTAGCTCCTGATATAGTCACTGACAGTAAAATAGTTTTTCTCTTGTATAAAAAAAAAAAAAACTAGTGTAGGAGGTTTTGACAGCAAACAAGAGTAGATGAATTATCCAAAATTAGCCATTTAGTTCTGTCACCCCAACAAAACCTAATGCCTAGTTGTGATCTATGAGATTGACAGGAAGACAACTAGAACCTCTCACACACAATATAGTCAGTGCTAGAGTAGTTTTATGAGGCAGTGGCCTGCACTTGATAATGACAACAAACTTGTAATTGCTTCTAAACAAGAGTTGGCATCCGAAATATTTTTTTTTCTTCCAGCATTTACTTGAGTTAACACCTCAAAGGCAAGAAATACAAATAAAACCACTACAGACATTACAGTGAATTTGCACTTTCACAGAAGCTAGGGCTAAGCCACCACTGCCTGAAAAAAAGGGATTCAAAATCATGATAGGCAAATGTAAGTACATTTAAAAAAAATAAAATAAAAATTGTTTTACACTTCACTTGTGCAAACAAGCACTGTGTCGATCTAAAGCGGACATCTCATTGCTTGAAGGGGATTTTAAAGCCTTAATACCATGATGGCAAATGCTGAAAGTGTAATTTACTTGGTATATAGCACCTGAACTGCCTAGTTGCTATAAAAATGTGTTTTAGCTCCTCTCTTAAAACAATTAACACAACATATAAAATAAATTGCATAGAGATGTTATTACCTTGAATTGTTTTCTAGTTTCTGATGTCACAACCAGGCAAATTCTGGAAAAAAAGAAGAAAGGTCAAGAAAGGCAGTTTTAAGAAGCTGGTGTAACAGACAGCAGAACAATTTAAAAACAGATACATATATAGTTTAAAAAAATAATAATTAAATACACATACTTTGGAAAAAAAAAAAAAAAAAAAAAAATCAACTTATATTTAGGGCTACTTTTGAATAATTAAAAGTATGAGTACTGTTTTGAAGTGTGGTGTTTGTTGAAAGTTAACTGTAATATTTCCAGGAAAGCATTCACTATGCACAGTGTACAATATGCAGTATTTAGTTGGCCCATAGTAAATGAAGCCTGGCTCTATGATATTCATCAAGTCTTTCCCTCAGGACACCGCTGACGTCAGTCATGCCGTATTTTCTCTGCTCAAAGACTTTATTTACGAAATTTCTACATGTTGCATTTAGGAAAAAAGAAGGCTTTCTTGCATTTCCCAGCAGAGTGAAAGAGGCAGACGGTTGTTCGAGCTGGCAGTGCTGAGCTCATTATGTTAAAACTTTCTTAAGCTTTTTTCCACTGGCCAGACTCCTCGTAAATGGTTGCTTTCTTTTGTTTTATTTGGTGTCACTCTGTTTTATACGATCTTTCAGTGTGGAGTGTTAGAACAGACTGACAGTAACCCACCCTATCTTTATGAGTGTCACACAGTGTCAAAGTATGTTTGTACTGAATGCTGAAAGTACCTGTTGTTATCAGAACTGTAGCTTCTCTACTACAACAGCCTCTCCAAATGTTCTCAGTACAGTGTGTGTGTGTGTGTGTGTGTGTGTGTATGAGAGAAAGTTGCTGTGAGCTATGCGAGTGGATGTGTGTTCTCTGATATCACTGCAGTGTGTGAGGTGTAAAATATTACTATAATATCATGTATAATATGTATTATAAAACCAATACATCAATCTTAAATACACCCTTAAAAATACATTCACTTCAAAGATACAAATAATAATAAGAATGATCTAAACTATTATTGGCCTATACAAGGACATGGATTATAAGACAGAAACCATTTCTGAAATTTACATCTAATGCCTCATGTTAAGCTCTTTCAAATCCACTAGATATTTTTCAGAAAAATAAAAAAATTATGCATTTCTTTTAGATGTGAACCAGAGATACACGTGTAGCACAAAAACAGAGACTGACGAGAAAACGTTTTCCCCCCTCCTTTCACCAACTCCCCACGTTTCTTTTCCCACTCTCTCTCTCACACACACACACACACACACAGTAAGCCTTGTGCTAAGATATTATAAATGAGTAACTTCACAGGAAGCATCTGACCACATGAATTTTTATCATGGAGAAAAAAAAAAGACCAAAAGTTATCAGACAACTATCAGAGCTGAAAAGGAGACTTGGGAAAAACAAACATTTATAACGAATTTGAGTAACAGAGCAGGTCAAACAAAATACAGCCTGGTTAGATAACTCAAACTCCATAAATCAAACAATTTCAAAAATATGTGGGGTTATTTTTATGCTTAAAAATATATTTTTAAAAAGTGTTACCATCAAAGGGATATTAAAAGTTCTTTCAACTCTATAATGCGTGTAGTTGGCCAAGCCTCCATTTTGGGGTTTAATCGTGTGCACTAGCAACATCAAAATCCCAAAAGATAAGTGCACATTACGTGCACAATATTACGCTATAATTTTAAGTTGTGCTGTAATTATATAATTTGAATATATACAAGGCAGTACATGAGCACACAACTCTGATAACCTAGAAAGTGGTCATGTGCATATGTGTGTGCGCGAGGAGGACCGTCAGAGCCCCTAAACGAGTCTCTGTGAGTGAGAGGGGGTGTGAATGAATGTATAACATTTAACCTCTCTCTGCTTGTATTTTACTGAGCTCACATGACCTCAGGGTCAAAGGGTATCACCTTCCACTCCTCCATCAACATCAGCATGTGACACGCTCGCACACTCCGAGAGACTCGGCCTTATGCAGGAAACCCACCCATGTAATTATTTTGTCAGTTAAATGGTCAAAAGAAAATGTAGCAAAATTACACATTTTATTTCACACATTTAACTTAAGATCACTGAAGTAGGAAGCAAGTAAATTCAGTAAATTCAAGTAAATTTTTCTTTGCAGGAAAAATATAAAATGTTAAAAATAAATAAAACCATGAATAATTAATTACTTCTGTGGTGTGCAAATATACACGCAGCATTCATATTCAAACCCTGTAATATAACTTCACTTCTACATTTGTAGTTATGAAAACTCTGTCTGTGTGTGTGTGTGTCTGTGTTTGTCTCTCTCAAACACATTTTCTGCAATCTAAAAAAAAAAAAAAACTCAAGACTGTGTAAATATTTAGTCAAAGAAAGAATGACAGCAGGCAAGCCCTGCACACCTGTACGGCACTGCTGCACCTGAGTACGGCTGAAACTACACACAGCAATACACACCTGTGCCCTGACTGCAACCTCTCACTGTTACACACATGCATTGATCAAAGAAAGCTCTGCAACACTGCAAATACACCGCATCCAACCCAAACTTAAACTCTATCATTAATTAGAGAGATACTCTAAACAGTCAATATCAGAGCTGTAAGTCTCAGAGTTAGAACTGGCCTGCTTTATACAAAAAAAATTTAGCCCTCACACACACACACACTACTTTCCCTGTAATCATTAAAAGAGTGTGGGTGATGTCACAGAGACATTCTGTGTGCCTGTGACCGCACATTTGCTCCTGCACATCACAATAGGCCAAAACAAGAACAACACTGAAGTTTCTATTTGTAAAAAAAAAAAAAAAATGTAATTCAGTTTAACTTGTCACATCACCACTATTGCACAGTTAATGGCAAACTCAGAAAATGCTGGCATGGTGTATGACAAAATTAACATGGAGTATCTCATAAAATTACCCGCACCATTAACTGATAAATAAGCCCCATATTAAAACAGAGTGTGTATATTACAGCCTCTGGTCAGGAGATCTGAAGTGTAAGACTTCATTTCCTGCAAGTTCACGTTTACACTCTCTCACACTCGTGAGCACATAAAGCATGACTGACTTAATGTATTCTTGTTTTTTTTTCTAACTAGTTTAATTCTGTACACACCACAATTTAACTTCTCTAGTCTGGTGACTTTTACTTTTAAAAACTCAGTAGAGCTGGCAGCATAAAAACTCAGCTTCTCCCAAAATTCAGCCCTGGACACACCAGCAAAATGTCACAATGTCTTAACATACAACATATTTTAAGTTCAACTGCCCACACTAAAATCGTGTTATCTATATCATTATATTATCAACACTAAAAAAAAAATAAATAATGTAAATGCAAAATTAACATATTTAAATAAAAAAAAATTAAAAACAATTGGATCTTTCCTCTAAGCATGCAAACAAAGACTACAAGTGAATAGGGACATAAGTTAAAAAAAAAAGAGCCTGTGGGTGGAAAATTGCTAGTTTTTTCCCTAAATGAGCAAAAATTGGTGTACAAAATAGATACCACTAAATAATACTGGTATAGATAATAGATGTATATCAACTTCAAGTGTAAAGACTGAGTTATCTGCCTAAAATAACCTGCAAGTTAAACTGATTACATATTTTGATGGCAATAAATCATAGGTACTCTGTCAGTCCTATGGAGTGCATTAATTTTAACTTTGTGTGGGATTAAGTTGTTAAAGTGTTTCCAACAGTGAACTTCTTTGAAAATACAGATAATACAAAGTAATACTGTTATACTACTAATTAGTATAAAATGCCTACTGTAGGTGATATTCCTGAAATATGATTAAAATAGCCTAGTGATGACTAAAATGTGTCTGTGCACTGTAAAAACTGG
>NW_015645530.1:163590-196517 GCF_001515625.1 Sinocyclocheilus rhinocerous
ATCAGCACTGTCACTGAAAATGAGGCATTTGAGTCAGTGTGACGTGTCTGTTGATTAAACTGCAATGTTGCGAACATGATAAAGAGATCGTTGTGGTTTAGTTGTGGGGGTTTCCCTACGGTCCCAGGCAGGATCAACTCATGGGAAGAAAAATTGCCAGGAAAAAAAAACGGGAAAAAAAAACCGTAGGAACTAATGTAAAAAGACACTCAGACAAATAATATTTGGAATTGGGCTGTACTAAGCTAACTACATTAATACAAAAACATTAGTGATTTTACAAAATAGAATAAAAGAACCTGACTAAAATGGAAACTGCATGCATATTTCAGGAAAAGGCAGGCTGAAAATCATTTTGACTTAAACTGACCACTGTGCTGATTTTTTTTTTTTTGGCCAAGTGAATGTGCAATTCTAATGTGCAATATAATAAATTATGATTGCACCTGAAATGTAAATTCTCTGTAACAGTAACATTTAGACTGACATTTTGTGCCTAGTCATTCAATGCTCCAATGGGTCTTTTGTCATAACGTAAGGTTTCTGTCATAGGGCTTATGCTGATATATGGTGTAACTTGTCACTTTTTTTCGTGAATGTCCATTAAACAACACCAAAATAACTCAAACTATGTTATTTAGGCAAAACTAGAGAGCGTTTAGATTTGTGGGACATGGGACTAAAATATTAACCATATTTTTAACATTCTATATTAGGCCACATTTATATACAAGTGTACAAAGTATCATTTTAACCAGCTAAAATCCATAAATATTGTGAAATATTGCAAAAATAAAACAAAAGTGACACAAACAGTGCATAAGACTAAGGTTAGGTTGATAACTTCTATTAAAAAGATTCAAAAACTGGATTCTCTGAACTCCCTTGCCCTGTTTGGGCTCATAGTGATCCTGGGTCTCTGCTGGGTTAACCTCCATGACATCACATGACATGGACAGGTCTTTACATCAATCAACACAATTAGGAGGTCAAAGCATCATGGTAATGACTTCATGACCTTTCTGCATGTGACCTCTACATTAGGGAGAACAAAAGTACCCGAAGTGCTACTTTCCTTAAGGCATAGAGGATTTGTTATGAAGTCGAGTTCAAAACAAGAAAAACAAAATCAAAATTACTTTAAGAACAGGCTGAAAAAATACGGCGCTGGTCTAAGAACTGAGGTGCACACGCTGACAAAAAGGCCCGCAAAATCAGCGACTGCCGACCTAAGATCACTCTGAAAGATGATGAGCTCTCGCTCTCGTTGCAATACATAAAAGTACATTTTCCACTAACACCTAAAACAATCAATATGACGAATAATCGCACTTCACAATTATACAACTAGGCCTTAAATTATCCGACATTGCAACCTGGTTATGTAATTTCAATTTACAGGCCCGCTCGTATAAAAGTATGAATACGTGTCCATAACACTTAGTGTGATTTACAAGGGGTTCAAATTGCAAGAGGGAAATGTAACTGAGTGAAGTTGCGATAGCGTGGTAACGTACAGTAGATCAAGACATTATGATACGTTTGTTCGATCGAGAAATGGTCTTGTTCTATAAACTAACCAAACTCTCTTTCATCTCATCTTCTTCGTTTCCATCTCCAACTCCTATTTACTTTTGTCAAACAGTTCGTGCTTTTTACACTTTAGCTGGAAAATGTTTTTCCAATACATTTAACGTTACCATTCCCACACACACAACATACATCTTTATTTTCACAGATACTAAACAAAAACACATTTTATGTAAAATATTACACTTACCTAAAACACCCGAACATATTTGTAAATCCACAAAAACAAAAAGTTTGCAGTTAAAAATTCTGACTGCGCACTCATTAACGTTACATACAGTTCGTGCAAAAAACAAAAACGGAGAAAATAAAAGGCACTCTGGTCATCGTTGTTCTCACGCTGAAAGAGGAAGAAAAACTGTAGTAAAGAATAGGACAGTGTTGGTCGGTGTGGCATCCCGGTGTATCGCTCGCTGATAGGCTGTCGGGCTCGCCGGCCGTCTCGCTCACATCACCAATCCCGCTCAAACTTAACGTTTAAAAAATGCACAAAACCACCTCGCTCCACCAAACAACCCACACCAATCTATTCGTCGTCGCTTGCGAGAATTTTCAGAATTTTTTATAGAATTTTCAAGTCATCCGCGTATTTGTAAGATTTTTTCGAAAAAGAATACAAAAATTTATCGTTTCCACAGCGCGGCTCCAATCGGACGCCCCTTCTCGGCTGGAGATGCTAGCCGGATTAGCCTCCTAGCTCACTTCAGTCTTCACTTCACTATTTGTTGTCACTACACATCGTCTTTTGTGTCCGCCGCATTCATCCACCGGGAAACAGTAGTCTCAAATTTGTGGTCGAATTCAGAAAAAGAAAACCTCTCTTTGTTTTCTGGAAACAAAAATAAAAAAGTGTCCCCTCGCTCAAATTACTGGACTGTGCGGAGCCTCTCTACGCAGCTGTTGTTGCTGTAGCTGCTCACTCGAAAATGGCGCCGAAAGCTCCAGTCTTCATTCAAATTGGCCGGAGCCTCCCCCTGCCCGCATTGGGCATGCCGGGACCTAGAGCACCGCGCAGGATTGGTCGAGACAAAATGCACCCTCAAACCGGCTAGCAACCCAGAACCCACGCACAATATCCTTACACGGCCAACAGAGTACGGTTTAACTGTAGCTCTGCCAGTCGGTGTTTGAAATAACGATTGTTACCATTGCAATCGCCTTCACACTATTGATAGTCTCAGGCGAACGTATGTGCTTACATACAATATTTAATTTAAGGTTTCAGTTGCTTAAAAACCAGATACCTTTCAATGCTAAAACTGCGGTTGATTTAACGCTAAAATTAACATGTATCATCTGCTGGAGTGTCTGCTTTTCTGGTGCGTGTATCACAAAGCGAGCGAGCTTTATTTTTCATCATTCGTGAATTTAAGAGGGAAATAAAACGGGGTATTAGCGGTCATGCTTTCTTTCTCTATGTCCGATTTTGAAAGTGCGCGTGCAGTCGCTCGACAAGGATGAATACATGAAATGAACGGAACGTTAGTCGATGTTTTCCGTGAAGACAAAGCAAGTAGCTTGACAACAGAGCCTGCGCTTTACTACAGCAGCAGACAGCGAGAGCAACTGCGAGCTGCGTCACTCACACCACCAGCAGCGTGAAGGTTGATTGGGAGAAGAAAGAAACTGCGCTCCATCTGTCAAATCCGCCCCTTTCTGATTACTGCCGACTGCATCATTCGGATAATGACTTTCAAAATTTGGCACCGCTTTGTGACTATTTGACCAGCAACCCCTGATGATGCATTTAGGAGTATTTGGTGGCTATGTGACTAAATTCTTTCTAAACCTCAGCCCTAATTTGAAAGCAATAACTGCAACTGTACAAACCAAGATAAAGAGTATCTAGTGCTTTTGCTAAAGAAAACATGATGGCTTTATTCTACAGTCATAATCTACCCACCTTTTAGCTAAAATAATAATTGGGTGGCATCATTGCATCATGCATATTTCTTATTTTTAGACACACCCACATAAACTCGCATGACACTGCTGACATAAATAAACATGAAATATCTGAGAGTGAGTGTTCCTACACATGCAGTCAACACTACAAAACGTGTCTTTGTGTTTAAGTGTATGGTGGTATAAGTGGATGTGCACAGTGGGAAAAGGAACTGGCTCATTTCATTTGAAGATAAACAACAGGAAGTGTGTCTATAGTAAAAGAAAAGAACATAAACTGTTCTCTACTTATCCACCATGGATGACTAGGCAGAATGCTACAACTCTGCACTGAATATGTGTACACCTAATAAACTTCTTTTAAAGTGAAATCCTTTATGGAACATTTTTGTGCCTACTCTTTTGCATGTCACTTAAGTTTAATAGTTTAATAGTTTACTGGCTATTATTATTGTTCTAATCTATTCTAATCTATTTTGTTAGGCTAAATTTGTCATATAGCCTAACAAATCCCTTGTTTAATTCAGTCTATTGAAAATGTATGCATACGCAAATTTAGGCCTTCCATATTACTTCGACTCAAGGCCACTTCGAACTGCAACAAAACCTCAGTGTATAAGTTATAGCATGTCATAAGCCACTATAAACTCTATTCTTTTCCTCCCACCATCACAATAGGTGACTAAACAACTGAACAGTATCACCACCCACAACATTCAAATTCACATCAGTCAAGTTAAGACTCGGTCTTCTCCTTTCTTTTCATTCATCCACCTCTACACTTATTAATTAAATCACTTAATATTGTATTTATTAAAACCATGTCGCCTTTTCTCCCTCCCCTCAATTGTTAAAGTGACCAACTTTACACATAATAACCACGACAGATAATTCATTATACTTTCATCGTAAAGAAATAGTCTGTTAGTTTATCTATGCTTTTAAAATGCTGAAAGAACATGCTTCGTGTTTTGATCCGTGACAGTTTTTTTTATATTTTATTAGCGGGGAAAGTAATAACAAAGCGCACTGCAGGCAAGTCCAGACAAGCACGTCAATCTTCACGGATGTCCCGCCCCTCAAAGGCAGTCCTCCGATGATGTAACTCTTTCCAAATATAGCTTGTTGCCGAAGCAACCGTGGCACGCCATTGGCGCAGCGCTCCGTCAGTCTTGCCACGTCATGAAGCTAGTGTTATTATTGTAAACAGGGTGCTTACTTTCCACGGGCTCTCGGGTCACGAGCCTTTGCTACGCGCTTCTTTGTTCACTGCATGAGAAGATCAACACGACAAAAGACTACTCACGAAAACTCTTTGTACACGTTATGGACATCATGCAATCGTTCATGGACAACACAAATAAAGTAGTTTAATACGGTTCTAAATCAAACCTGTTAAGACTCTTTAAAATAACACGACGTATCTCGAAGACAGCCGGTAACTTATACATAGCAATTGTTGCTGAAGATTTGACAAGCAGCGCGTTTTTTTAAGTTTTAATACAGCGTTGTTCAATTTACAGTAACTTCCTTGATTCACGGAACGCTAGAATGTAACAACTTTTTAGAACATTAACAACGTGATGTTAAGACAGCGATTCAGTTAAGAGTCAAAAACTTTTCGACAATAGGTCGACGCCGATAGTCCGCTGTCGACTGTTGCCACTCCTGCGTTGTTTCATTGTTTCAACAAAACACATTTCAATTTCCTCATTTATTCTTGCTCTGCCACTGGAATTCTAATACCTCACAAAATGTTCAAACATTACAACAGTTATGCTCATTTACAGTGCGAAGAGACTGATCAGCAGCTACCTCAAAGTCAATATGAATGGCACTTACCCAAAGCGCTGAGGGGAAAATTGAGGATGTGTATGAAGACATAATTTGACCCAAGGGGGGTGTTATAAGTACATTCTCTAGCACGTTTACAGGTTAATTTCAGTTCACATAACAGTTTCAGCTTATTTACTGCCGTTTCACAAGGTATCGAGGAAGTTCTTCTTTTGTTCCAGTATTTATGCACAGCGTCAAAGTTGCGCGTTGAGGAGGCGGAGCGGTAGCGCTGCGCGAGAGGAAGAAAAGAAATAAAAGACCAAGCGCCAGCGCTCGACCTTAGATACTCAAGACTCAAACCCTACGACCCACACTGGATCAGATTAGATCACGTGCTACAGAGCAGCGACCGAGTCGGGTGTCATAACTGCACACAACACTGATCTCGACGACATAAGACCGGTGGTGTTTCCACAGCATGGCGCGAGAACCAGGCTTTACCTTTAGCTGCGCGAGTGATGTCAAGTGCAGTACTATGATCCGCTCAAGTGCGCGTTCACAGATGACTCATCTTGTGTAGCCTACTCCTTCCAATGTGAGATATTTTGTTGAAGTTATGATAGAGGTAAGAAACTTTCATCGTGTACAGATTTGAGATTTTCTTCAAACTGATACGCGATAACAAAAAAAAACATTTTTCTCGGTGCATGACATGTCATGGAAATAAAAAAGAAAAAGACATTGATTTAAAAGTTTGAAGTTGATCTGCATGTCATTTTTTTCTTTGCCGTACACCTGCATAAGCATATTTGAAAGTATATTTGTGTTTTATGAAAAAAGTAAAGAAAGAACTCACGGTGATTTGAAACAGCTGACTTCTGCTATTGGCTGGTGTTTGGTGTGTTCAACTGCATTAGGGCAACTAAAGCCTGTCAAATATCATAATATGCTAAACCTCACATTGGTTAGGATGCGTGGCACGAACGTTCAACAGTAAGCATAACTGCTTAAGCACATGTGTTTTCTGTTTCAACAATTTTTCTTAAACCTATAATGGTATAAAAGTTTAACATTGTTCATATTAAGGTTTACACGTTTTTTGCTCTCAGTTCCCTAAGGCAAATAAGCACTTTTCACCTTTGAGTATTTTTTTATTTTCGTATGTCTAAAAGCACTTATAAAACAACCTTTATGGGTATGCAAAACAGTGACTTCGAAAGTTAAGGGTAATCCAGCTGCTAGTTCATTAACAAGGGATTCGTACAACTGATTAATGCTAAATGTTGCCTACGATATGAATATTTTATTTGAATAGTTTTATTTTGGATGGCACGTGGCGTTTAGGAAGTTAATTTGAAAGTGGGGCTATTTATAACAGGCAAAAACACACGGCCTGTTGACACAGCTGAGGTGAGGTTTTCAGCATTTTCCAACCTTCCTCTACTCACTCTCAAACGAGCAAATACAGGCGAACGATTATCACTACGTGGCTGTAGGTGATTTTAGGATTAAGTAAATATATAAATAGGAATCCAGCAAAATAGCCTATAATCTAATCACATTAAAATGATCTAAGCAATTTAGGGTAATACAATTAATATTTATGCCGTTTTACTAGTGAAACAGTCAGATATTTGCCTGTTTTCGTTAAGATTTTCATTCTCTTAGAGATAAATCAAATCATCTTGATTAATTCCAAACACAATCAATCAATCTGCTGGTATTTTACAACGATTTGATACGTTAGTAATAGGAGCAATTGCAAAATAAAAGTTTAAAGCAATAATATAGTCGTTCTGCTACATAAAAATGCATAATCCTCGGATTTCAAGCTGCTGCTGAACAAATGAAAATGTAGAGTAACGAATTCACTCTTTCAACGAATGAATTTATTAACTAAATACGTTGCCTGCTCGAATGACTAACGAATAAGTTTGTGTCCTTTCATTTCCTGTTGTTGTTTCCAAATATGAAAATACATAAATTCCGTGTATGAAAATACATAAATTCATCATCACATCCATATAAAGCTGCTTATTTAAAAACGCAGTAGGCTACATTTGGTAAAATGCCACACGTTTATGTATAACAGTTTTAAAACAAATCAGTTTGCTATCTATCACACAATAAGACAACGCAAAATAAATGGACGCCTCCAACTGTTTCATCAAGCCTGCGATATTAGTAGCCTACCTTCAAGTTTGAGCTTTTTATCCTGTTGAAAGTAAAAGCCTGGCTCTTATCATAATTTTTATGATACATTTTTAAATTACATTTTTCGTTTTTACTACCAATAAGTAAAAAAAAGAAAGAAAAAAAGTCAAAACAAATTTCCTGTCGCTACGAGTCAAATGATAGATCCAATAGATCACGCTCAGTTTGACTCATCAGACCTCTAGTGACAGACCTGTAATGTCAAAACACGATATTCCCAACGTGTTCGCCGAAAATGAACACCGACGAACTGTGGTCATTTTATGCAATGCATCTCTGTAGGTTGCCCCTCCTACTAAAATATCATCCTATAAATTGAGATGGACATCTGACAGTATAAATAATGCACACATTATTAATAAGTTAGCGCGTGACTTCAATGAGTTATAGTAAGATTACACGATGTCAACCCCTGTTTGTGGAGTTGGAAAACATTGTGTGGGCTATACTTTGCTCCCGGGAGTGTGTTAGTGTGTGCAAAAGTAAAACTAAAAACCCCTGTAAAATGCCACTATTTTCTTTACAGCAATGTTATGGGAGCATGTTAATGTGCAAGGTGTGTTTGCCTAATTTTGCATGTGTGTGGGAGGAGGTAAGGCTCAGATGCAAAATAAGAATCGTTATTCTGATCTGTTCCATCAACGAGTTTATAAAACAGAGCAACAAGTCAGATGTGTTTAACAAGCCTGAGCTGAAAATGTCACTGTGTGCCTTGAAGTTGTGCCATGCTCTTTTTTCCAACCAGATTTCATTCTGTCTGTCTCTTATGACACTAATGGAGTTACCCAATATTGGTGTCTGTTTCATATCTCTGTGGAAGTGAGAAAAAGAACAGAGAGGGTGCAATGAACCTCATAACTAATAGTTAGGCCTAGTTTTTTTTTATAAACAGATTGGTACATGAGTGATGGTAAAGACATGTTAATCAGAATAATATTTTAAAATGTTTAGAATTCATGTGATATTAAATAAGATTTGAAATAGATTAAAAATCTAAACTGTGGTGGACTTTTTGTTTAGAAAATTATGGCATCTGACAACTGAATATATGCAGTATGTATATAACTTCTCTTTGATGGTAATTTCTTATACAGCTGGGATGTCCTGGAGCCCCTCCTCCCCCTCCACCATGTCCTTGCTCAGCAGACCTTGGTTGACCTGAATACCTCAGACTTATAGCAGAACAGGGGGTCCCTGATTCTTAATCAGCAACACATGAATGCACACGCATAGACTGTGTCAGGACATGTCTTGGTTAGCTGTTTTAATGAGTGACACAAGTGCAAAAAGACAAATTTTCCCTCTCACACAATACGAGATAAAGTGAGTGATAAAGACAGAGGGAATCGTCAGACATGTTAAGCTAAGACACAGTCTGATGAAGTAGCCTACAGACTCAGCGACAACAGTGTAGTTGTAAGATCCTGAAAACCAAAAGAGAAAAGGAAAGAGCAACTGTAACGCATCTATGGATTCTACATCACAGTCAACATATACCGCGCAACATATAGGCTACTGCTTTGCTTTATAAGTCATTATAATCTCTGTTCATGCCATGTTTTAGAGCATTTGTTATTTTTATTGTACTTTGTATTATTTTTGACCAATTTTAGGCTATTTCCCGTGTCATATAGGCTGTTTATTGTAGGCTATAATGTTTAAATGCTTTGATTATTGTAGGCTAATCTGCTGTGCCAAAAAAGCTTCTTTCTGACTGATATAGCTAAGATATAAGATCATTATGACTGCTTAGAGCATGTCTAGACCGTTCATGCAGGTAATAAACTAACAATTAATCTGCAGTCAATTCAATCGAAGGGCATTACTTTATGCATTTTCAAGACACTGGCGCCATCTTGAGGTCACTGTGAGAAACATAAATTTTGTATGGAGGATGCCATGTCTCATGTTTACTCTTTTTTTTGTTGTTGCTGAAATTCGTTCATTATATTAAATGTATTGTCTGTTGGTCACAAATTGTTGAGACATGGTATAAAACATGTCCCATAACTTAACCTGCGTTTAAATAATGTATATAAAATATTTTCACTTAATTAGGGCCCGAGCACCGATGGTGTGAGGACCCTATTGGAATTGCTCCGTTTCTTCTTCTTCTTCTTCTCCAAAGTGAATCGCATTTTTGAGGGCCTAAACATTCTCTAAAACTCATGAAACTTTGCACACGCGTCAGAACTGGCGAAAATTTACATCTGATATGTAAATCTGATATTCAGAACTGGGTGTGGCAAAACGGCTCGATAGCGCCACCTGTAAAATTTCAACGGAGTGCGCCTCGAGCTACGTTTTACGTACATGTACGAAAATCGGTACACATGCGTAACACACCATTACCTACAAAAAAGTCTCTTGGTATAAAATCCAAATCCCAACAGGATGTATGTTATTTTCAATTTACTGTAAATTTTTTGTGCAGTTTTTGACATTTCCTGGCCTCCTACTTTGACGAACTCCTCCAACAGTTTTAATCGGATCATCTTCAAATTTGGTGAGGGTCATCATAAGGCCTTTGTGACGTTAAATTGCGAAGATTTTGAGTTTTCGTCAAGGGGCGTGTCCCTGGCGGCCTGACAAAATTTGATGTTTCGCCATGAAACAGGAAGTTGCTGTAACTCAGGCAAGCAAGGTCCGATCTGCCCCAAACTTCACACGTTTGATAGATGTTATGTTCTGAACAAATACCCATGCCCAAATTCAGTTATATTCATAGCGCCACCTGCTGGCAACAGGAAGTGTCAAGCTTAACACTGTTATGGACTCCTAGGAACATATTAAAGGGGTCATATGATGCTTTTTTAAAGATTATTATTTTGTGTATTTGGTGTAACAGAATACGTTGACATGCTTTAATGTTCAAAAAACACATTATTTTTCAAATACTGTACATTATTGTAAGTCCTCTATGCCCCGCCTCCCTCAAACGCTTCGTTTTCTACAAAGTCCCTCCTTCAGACAAGTGCAGTCTGCTCTGATTGGCCAGCTGACCCAGCGCATTGTGATTGGCCGAACACCGCAAGCACTCGTCGGAAATGTAAAGCCTCTTACCATAATCGCGAGCTTCATCTTTCAAAATAAATGTAAAGACAGAGCCCGAAAGGGGAACAGAGTCGCGTAACAGACACAGTGATGAAGCTGGTATGTGTTTGCAGTACACAAGCCACGGTTAAGACAGCTGACTCCACTGTGATGCGACCCTGTCTCTCTCGCTCTCTCTCACACTCACACACACACAGCGCGCGCACACATACACACGATGCACAAAACTCCGCATTTGAACAGTCAATAGCAAATACTTAAACTAATAACAAAACAGTAGCTGATTCAGAAGCGCCAGATTGTCATAGCAAAGTCAGAATTACCTCCTCTCCTAGGTTCACGAAATATAAATGACTTTGACATATTCCTCCTATATTTACCACTTTAAATGCATATTGCTCGCCGTTCGCTGTTTTACTAAAGCCACCCCCTGGCGGTGAGCCCGGGTGCGAGGGCCCGTTCATCGCTGCTTGCAGCTTTAATTTCCACATTGAAATTGTTCTTATCAGAAATGTATCCTATATCTGATTTGATTTTGTCAAAATTATGACATTATATGTGACCCTGGACCACAAAACCAGTCTTAAGTCGCTGGGGTATATTTGTAGCAATAGCCAAAAAAACATTGTATGGGTCAAAATTATTGATTTTTCTTTTATGCCAAAAATCATTAGGATATTAAGTAAAGATCATGTTCCATGAAGATATTTTGTAAATGTCCTACTGTAAATATTTTCAAACTTAATTTTTGATTAGTAATATGCCTTGCTAAGAACTTAATTTGGACAACTTTAAAGGCGATTTTCTCAGTATTTTGATTTTTTTGCACCATCAGATTCCAGATTTTCAAATAGTCGTATCTCGGCCACATATTGTCCTATCCTAACAAACCATACATCAATGGAAAGCTTATTTATTCAGCTTTCAGATGATGCATAAATCTTAATTTCGAAAAAATTACCCTTATGACTGGTTTTGTGGTCCAGGGTCACATATTATCACTCACCTTTCAGCCATTATTTCAGTTTTCTCAATACTTCTTATGCTATATAAATTATAACATCTTACACACAAAGCTGTCAAAGCTGATTTGTTTATCTTTGGGTACAGCGCTTTGGGTTCTGCCTCTAATTTTTCAAAGGTAAACAGATGAATCCAGATTTTTTTAAATTCACAAAATATTCTTGTTTTTTGTTTTGTCCCAGTGCTAACGGCAAACTTATGTTTATTACTGTCATTTAAGCAGACGACCAACAGATTGCAAAAAGGTAAATATGCGAGATCCATATTTGTTGACTTTTAAATAAATATCATGCCACGCAAAATAATTACGAAACAATGCGAAGAATATTGAGAAAGATCTTCCCAAAAATAAATGTGCTACTATGTCTTTAAGAAATGCTGGGAGACTGACTGTACCATTTTGAGAGAGGGGTGGTTGTTGACGCGGTTTCAAATTAGGCGCTGTTCTCTTTTCACATTTATTAGAGATTTTGGATAAGATTTTTTTTATTTAAACACACTATTGAAAAAAGTTGTTATATAAGCTTAACCAGACGTGAAGTAGTATCAGAACAAAACGTCACTTCGAGTTTTACACCCTATCTGTACTGTACACAAATATTTGCCGCCATTTTTCTGAAGGCAGAAGCTCTACTAACAGGTCTTGCGTTCTTACATTATCATCAGACAACCTCTTGATACAGTTTAACTTTTTAAGTCAGTCCTTGAAATGACTACTAAAAAGAAACGGTCTGCGCACACCGACAACGACAGCTGGGTTGTCATTGCTCCAGGTACCTTACATTTTCAAGTTTATTGTGTTGCATGTTACACACATGTTCTTTCAGAAACATTGTATACGCAGTCTTCATTGCACAACATATTTTACTGAGGCTTTGTAATAATGACAAATGTTGCATTAGTAAGTATGCAAACTTTAGGGTCAGTATAGCCCACCTAAATCTCCATGCTATTCTGTTTTCTTTTAATAAAGCTAATATAATTTATATATATATATACTACAGGTATTACTATATCAATTAAATTAACAACAACTTGCAGTTTAGTAGTATGTAGTGGTGATGTCTATCAGAGGTTTATCTAAATAAACTGCAACTGACTGACAGTTCTGCCTTTATTTGTGAATGCAGGCAGTTCTTCACTGTACCTGTTTGGCTGTGGTGATGTCTGTGTTTATGAAGTAAAAGCCTTTTCTGAAGACTTTCGGTCTTGGTTCATTGGACAGACAGTGCAAAGAGGTAAGCTTTCCTTACAGAACATGAGCTATCCATTCGACATCCATTTACATGTTCAACGTTTAGTAATCTGCTGTTGACATCTAAATGAACTAATTGTTCACTTTTGTATCTGTGTCCTCAGATGGTAGACTGCTGTATGTGACTCCCATTGATCCTTTATTTCTGCTGTTGCCATACATTAGCAGTACTGCCACTGAGGTTAACAAGTAGTTAAAATGCAAATATTACAGTAAAAGCCATTAAGATGAGCTTCATCTGTAATGACAGCACTCTTCCTATAGGGAAAGTTCCAGCCGGCAAAGCAGATGATTATGGATGAGGATTACCCTGGATGCACAAGACTTCTGCATTGCAAACAGGGACTGGATTCCCTTCATCATGTGGCTGATGAGACAGGTGTGTGTTTGAATCTATAGGCACATATAGGCCAAATTAGTTACAGATACAGTGTGATGTCCAAATTTAGTTGAATAAAAAAAAAAATGGAATCCTCTTTTTCAGAGGTAGACGGTTTAAAGTTTCACAGATATAACCAGGAGAAGACCTTGGAGTGGCTCAAGAAAAAGGTTTATAAAATGTTTAACTTGTATAAGAATCATAAATTATATCAACAATGAGTATTTAAGTTGCATTTAAAAATATTTTAAAAATGTCTTTCAGGTCCAACGCACAGTAATAACACTCAAAAAGAGCAACATATCTGTGGGTGGAGGAGTGAAATCCAGCATGTTCGTCAGAGTGAAACATGAAAATGCTACTGAAGGTAAAAGGATAAATAAATATGGTTGGATTATGTTTGTATGGGTTATTTACTAATGTTAGTGTATTTGTTATTCTTTTAGAGGACTACTTACGTTATGCACATGGTCTCATATCAGAGTACATCAGTGAAGACCTGAGCAAAACTCTCCTCAAGCATCTGCAGTATGTACACCTACACTGATCAAACACTGATCGTTCACATCACCTCACAAATAGTGGTTGACCGATATATATTGCCAAGGCCAATATATCGGCCGATATTTAGAATTTTTTAAATTATTGGCATCATCCAGTAATTTTTTTCTGTTTGGTGATATACCAGAAGTGGGACTTTTATTTTGACCAGCACCTAAACGCACAACGCTCCCGTTCTCTGTCTTTGTTAGTTTACTATCTCTGTTTAACAGTTCTGATTAATAAATTATTACACAGAACTTAAGGTACACAAAAAAAGTATTACAGCGTTGCTTTATTATTAGTAATAGAAAAGCAAAATAGTTATAATAGTTTCTCATCTACTATCAGCATTCAGCAAATACGCATTTCATTTAATCGAGTCTTTTTATATCTATATTTTATATTTATATCTTTCATTTCACTAAAATGACAAACTCAAATTCAGAGATCCTCTAAAATGTGCATTTGTAGACTGCATGAACACATGCATAAACACACGTTAATTGTTGGTCCATGCAAATTATTTATTTATTTTCAAATTATACAGTGGTGGCCAAAATGATTAGAACGCAAGTATTTTCACCAGCTAAATGGTTTTAAGTCAGTTATTTCTATCTTTTGCTGTAGTGTGTCAGTAGGAAATAAGTTTACATTTCCAAACATTCATTTTGCCATGAATTGTAATAATCCGGTGAGATTTTTGTTTGCACAAGGAATGGCATGTAGAAACAGAACAAACTGAGACAGACTAAATCCAGAAGAACTGTGGCAACATCTCCAAGATGCTTCAAGAAACCTACCCTTTTTAGCTGGTGAAAATACTAGTGTTCTAATCATTTTGGCCTCCACTGTATAATTTGTAAATGTTATGTAAAATACATTTTAATTTAATTTCAACAATTGTTATGCATGTATCTTTAAACAGTGTGATATCATATATAGCGGTTTTACATCGGCCTTGGCCACCGTGCTCTCTTTTGCATCAGTCATAAAAAAAAGTCAATATCAGTTGACCACTACTCTGAAACATGCAGGACATTCATATAGTTATGCTTATGTAGTTACAACATTTTTTTGTCTCTGATGTTACAAGGTTGCCAGAGATATCCAGCCCTAAAGAGACAGAGCCGCCTTCTAAGGTACATCTTTCTGCTTGAAATACCAGTGTTTTGTTTCACTATTTGCATGCTACTGCCATGCTTGAATGTTAATAGTTGAATTATGTCTCAACCCTCTACGGACACCTTGGCAATTGAATCGCCATTGGCTAGTAAATTTTTTTGTTTACTCACCAGACTGAAATACTATACTATCGTCACGGACGAGCCGTTCATGCTTGCCGCACTCACGCAGCCTGTCTCGTAATGCTCGTTTATACTCGCACCCGGCTCCGCAAGTCTCCACGAGCGCATCTGGCAGTATGGACGAGGCTTGACACACGCGCGCAACCTGTGTCGACTCGCGCCTGGCTCAGCTACTGGATTCATGAATATTAATCAGGTTGTGTGCGTTCGCTCGAACTGATTTGCTGAAATCAAAACAGGGACGATAATAGGTGAGCACCAGCCAATGAGATTGTCATTTGCGCATTAGTTCCGCCTACTACAGGAAAACCCGGCAGTTCTTAAAAGCTGAAGAATTCCAAAGGAACTCCGTTATTTTTACAGGAAAATACAACAAAGTATATCGTTTACATGTAGCGCATGAATTCTGCATGTTATGTAAGACTCTCTCTCGCTCTTTGCGCGTGTGAGAGAAAGCGACGGCGAGTCGTGCGCCTTCACACTAGAGTTTACGTTACGCCAAATACACAAACACAGGTGCGCTGCGCATCCATTCAAATGAACTGAAAAATATCACAGATCGCTTGACGGAGAGTGAAACTCTGAAGCGCTCAGTCAGAGTGTTCTGTGAGTGAAAATATATCTGTGCTAATCATACTCAGCCTCCAACTCACACACTGGCGAGTAAAATCTGAGAATTTATTAGCCATTGGCTAATATTAGACATTTACTCGCAATGTAGAGGGTTGTGTCTGGTCTTGCTTTACTTGAATTTATGCCTTGTTAATCATTTGCTTTCTGATTCCTATTTCTTCTTAAACTCAATCAGCTTGTCATTGTTTCATGCAGCATCATAAATGCTTTGTTTCTGAATGTAGTTAGAGGAATGGTGTAGCAGTTCAGTTAGATTCAAAAGATCTTTTGGTGGACTTGGTTTTTCTGACTGCTGTCTTGCATTTGATAGAAACGGAAACTGTCAGATAAACCAGTAGAGGCTGGGGAAGACTACACCAAGTTCAACAGTGCTGATTTTGCACGAAAAGTGAGTTAGAATCGCAAACACAGTGGTGATGGGATTGGTGATACAAGCATTGAAAGAAATGGAATTGCATGCTACAGCAGAACTGTCCTTTTCTCTCTGTCTATGCCTAAAAAAATCATTCAGCAGTTCATGCTTCAAATACTGTTGGTCGTAAATGCATTTCCTGCTTAATTTTAGATACTGTGCTACAGTTTTGATAAATCTAATATTTAAAATATGTTATCTCAGCCACCAAAGAAGATGACTGCAGCTCAGAAGAGTCTTGCCAAAGTAGACAAAACTGGCATGAAGAGCTTGTCAGCATTCTTCAGCCCCAAAGTCAAACAAGAGAAGAACTGAGTGAGTGTTTGTGTGAGTGTCAAAACGTTTTGCTAATAAAGTTATTAGAAAATAATTTCTGCTCCAATTGATTTGTTTGCCACTCATTATGTGCTGTGCTTAATGCAAAGCTGTACTAAAATTATAAAAAAAAAAAAAAATCTTTCACTTTTGGTGAATTTAATGAATCCTTGTGGAATAAAAGTATTAATTTCTTAAAAAAACAAAAAAGTCACTGACCCCAAAATTTAAACGCTAATGTATATAACATTCTTCATTGGTCCATGATTTGAGATAGCAGCTTCAGTATGTAGTAGTAGTAGTTAATTTCCTTCAACTTTATTCACTATTATTTGCTGATAAAGACTCATTGCACCTGTTGTTATTGTGATCTTAGTTTTTATAGTACGAAAGGGTAATACCCAATTCCTGCTTCCTTTTTTCAAAAAAAAAGAAACCTGACATTTTTAGCTCTGGATTCAAACACATGCATCTAGTTCCTCTTTATAGGCTTTAATGCTTTAAAAAACAGTCTCACTTGTAGAAATACATCTGAAGTAGTTAACACACAATTGAGCACTCTTTTGCTGCTTAGCTTACTTAACCACAAATCATCATAGACATTATAAACAAACAAAAAAAGATTGTACAAACCTACACACTAAGGCACCTAGTACCAGTTTGAGGGATTTATATTAAAAAATGCTATAGTAAGGATCCCCAAAGATTTACTGTATTAGATTAGACTTGACTTAAATGCAAAGTAGAGGTGTTAGTTTTGCATTTGGTTAATTAAGACTCACCTATCATAATTAGGCAGTTAATAGCTAGCCCCTTGGCCTTGATGTGTTTTGCATCACTCATATGTCTGATCCCTGTCTAATTATCTGACTAGTTCATCAGATAGGTGATCCTCAGATCTGTGTTATTGTGATAAGGAAATTCCAGTTGCTCTGTCTGGAATCAGTGCGCAGGGTGATTGTTCAGTGGTTACGCTCTGTTAATGGCCTTAAGCGTTTGCTATGGCGAGCTACTGAAAAAGAGATTCTGATCTGCTGTGGATAATTTATGAAGCTCTGGCAGTGAGTAAGCACTGACATTACGTCACAGAGCTCACATCTTCTGTGGTGAGTCAGATTATTCCTTATTCTTTCTTCCAGGTCCAACTTCTTCACACACATCTGTGAAGTTTTAGTTGTCCTCTGGGCGCAACAAGTGGAACAGCTTAAGCAGCTAGTCTTTCTTCTTGAGTTTGGGTTTGAATCGCAGAGTCTGAAAGGCACTCTCCACCACTTTTGGCAGGTGGATTGGGTTTCGTTGCAGACGTCTCCTGCTGCCTGTGCTTCCCATGTCCCCCTTCCGCTGGGCTGCCTGCCCGTGACTGATTTCTGAATCCTTGGGCTGCGACTCCGTCATGGAGATTCGACGAGGATCCCGAAGCACCCAGTTAGAATGAAGGTCATGCTCGCTGGTACTAGTTGCCACTATAGAAACATTACAATGGGAGTATGGAGAGAAACCGACATAACAAACAAAAAACTAAGGACTGAAACTAGTTAACCAATTTTTCTGTTAAGATGTGCAACATCCCACAATTGCATCTTCCATGCTGCCTTTAGAGTACACTAGAGATTAAGTAATAAGCTCCACACTCACCTATGAAGTCTACATCTGCATGCCCATTGTCCACATGTGGTTTTCGACTTGGCTCTGGGTCACAGCTTGCAATGACTTCATCAAAGAACTGGAGTGTGTCTTCCTCATTTGGGATTGGTGGAGCAGAAGGTTCAGGCCTTGAAGTCTTTGAAATAAGATTATATATATTGTACATGCGTAGTTGCATTGCTTATTTAAACTAACTTCATTAGCACAGGTTCCTTCTAGGTTTGTTTGTTTTTTTTTGGCGTTTTTGACTGATGATAAATTTTAGAGTTTAGAGACAGTTTAGAGTTGACAGGAAACGAAGTGGGAGAGAGAGGGGGCGGGTCCTCGAACCGGGATTCGAACTCGGGATGATTGTAGTGCAACAGCACTGTATGTTGGCTGTGCTAGAACTGATAAAGCACAAAACTAAAACTGTTGTACCTCTTAAAAATGAATAGCCAAACATCTGCATTGGAATATTCTTAATAAACAACTCACGACTAGATTATAAATAGGCTATCCTTAAGAGAATAAATAATATACAGAATAAGACTGAACTTACTTATATTTTTTAACACAGAATGCTCAGATATAGGCTAATACAGATTTCAGTTGATAGCAGACAAATTGGCATAACTTGCTTTACTTTGCCCTAACAATGTTCAAAACTTCTTTTATGTTTAAACATGTAAGCCTTGTCCTGTTTCCTCTCACCTGTGCAGCTCTGTTTTGCGGTGGCCGGGGTGCGGGGTTCTTCTTGCGGGACGCGGTCTCTTTGCGCTCGCTGTTCTTGAGGTCGTTGATGCTCTTGGTGTACTGCCGCCTGAGCGCGACCAGTTCCTGTAAGTACTCTAAGCAGTTCTGGTTCTGGGAGTAGAGCCATACTCTGTCCTCTCGGCTCTGGTAGTAGTACAGGGCCGTGCTGGCCTCGACACTCACGGCGCTCACGCTTCGCTTCAGCGTGGAGTCCTGCGGCGCGCGACTGCTCTCCCCCACCACGAGCATCGACGTGCTCCGGACCAGTTTGACGGTGCACGCGCTGTGGTAGTCCTCATTGGGCCTGAACCGGTCCCGTGAGCGAGGTCCAAGGAGGTTCGGACGGAAAACTGCGTTGATTTTCTTAAACATCACAGTCGGTGTCTGGGTGCTGCAGTTTAGTGGTTAAATATCTGGGCTGATATGAGAAAGGATGTTGGTTCAAACCCCACGAGGGTTCTATCACCATTGTGCCCTTGATCAAAACACTTTATACCGTAAATCACTTGAAAAGCTTAAAACGCGTCAAAAATGTACTTAGCTTGCTTGTTTAGTAACCTTTAAATCTGTAAAATTACTTTTATTGGTGATAGTCAGCCTGTTCTGCTTCTCCATATCCCTCTCCGCGCGAAAACTTTCTTTATATCTTGAAGAAATTCAGAGCCAAGATGGAGATCTTGTCCATGGTGCCGAAGTGCTGTTTTTGATCCAAACGCGTTAAGGACATATTGCAAGGGATGACCATTTCTTACCGTATGAAAGAAGTCATGGTAGGTTTCTTAGGCAGCCATGGAGACGGTGCGCTTGTAACTCTACACTAACATATGAATAATTAACCAGCGTTAGACGTATTAGGCTACACACATGTGCTGGCTATCACAGTTAGCCCTATAATGCATATGTTACATCACATGCATTTTCGTATGCATAAAAAATATTTAATCAGAATGTAGATGTGTGTGCACACAATTTCAGGATGCTTCAGGTAAACCATAAATCACCCTGGATAAAGAATCTCCTAAATAATAGCTATTGTAATCTATTTACTTTTCTTTCTAAATATAGCTTATAATTCAGAAAAATTATTTAACATTTATATATATATGCAACTGACTATAGATAAAAGATGGAAAATGAAAACTAAATTTTCCTAATCCTTTAGTTCAGACAAATATTTTTTTAAATAATTTTTCCTATAAAGAATTGACTGTTTCTTTCATGTTTTTGAACTGCATTTAAATATTCTGAATAAAAACTTTCTATAGATATCTTTAAGAAACTAAATAAGCTTATAATTATAAATAATAAGAACGTTATTTAACATTTACTGTATGTAACTGAATATATAGATAAAAGATGGAAAAGGAAAACTACATTTGTGTTTAACCCACATACATTAACAAGTTAATACAAATTTATTTTTTAAATATAAAAATAGCAAGCTAAATGGGAACATATGACAATTAGACAATAATAGTTGTTGTTACTAATTTAAAACTATCATAAAATAATACATTTAAATATATTGAAATTAACTCTGATGTTCTGTGATGCTTTTAGGTTTGACTTGATGGCATGTTGGAAACATATTACAAAAGAACTTTGTTTTTCCTGTTACTGAATGACAATACTTAAATTATCAGTGGATACATCGTAGACAGATGTGTCTCATATATATTATCAGAACTTATTTAAGAATAATGAATTGCTGGGTCTCAGGAAGATAAATGCAAAGATGAGAACAGAATCCATTCATATTAAACAAATGCTTCAGACACTTGAGCTAGAGCCACTACGGCAGGATGGCTAAAGTTTCTGGTGGGGTATTGGGTGGACTCTGGGAGCTGTGTGGTCTCCATTAAGGGAGTTTATTCCTTGTGTGTATTGAAGCATATGGATCCTCAAATGCAAACTGTGTGTGTGTTGCTTCAGGATAGCAATCATACATTTGTGTTTTATTATCTTATTTTTATTCATTTATTATCATTTACTCATATATAATCATACAATCATTTATAAGCATCAGCCATTTAAGGAGGCCTAATTTTTCATTTGATTATTTACATTTAATTATTTAGTTATTTATCTCATTTATCATTTAATAATTTATTCAATAACTATTTTATTATGTTATATTTCTTATTATCTTTGCTTATAGTGTTTCCTATAGTTGTTTAATCTTATGATTTGTGGAGTTTCATGAAACGTGTGTTCACGAATAAGAGATGAGAGGGAATATCGCAAATGCAAGGTTGTGTGGGATGTTGTTACACTTGTTACATTTGTGCTGGTCAGATAAAGTCTGAGCATTGAAACTGAGATTATTCAATAAACTTTGCTCCTTTTTACTATCATCAGCTTGTCTCTCTTTTTTCTGCTCTTCTCTGACTTTACTCAGTCAACTTCTTGGCTTTTAGAAGACTGTTAATACAGTTTAGGGTACCAGACAAAACACTGGTTTTGGGTACCGGACAAGACTTGCTGTTAAAGGCACAATATGTAATTTTCGCCACTAGAGGGCTCGTATTCAAAATAAACAAAGAGACAAAGGCATAGTTTGATGATGCCGTGACTGAGTGTGGAATCATGGGAGTTGTGGTCTTCATCCCCACAGCCGAAGCAATCCGACGGGACTCGGGCAGAAATCATGTTCATGGATGAGCTAATGATTTATTAACGTAGTAGAATGAAGCAGGGTGAGGCTGAAAGCCGTCGAAGAAAATTGCTTATTTCTCTGGATTTAAACATTCTTCGAAACATTTGGGATAATGTAAATACACAAGTCAGCAAAAATATATAACACTGTTCTAGTGGTTTTTGGATATTTTAATAAAAAAATCTTACATATTGTGCCTTTAACGTTTTTTTTTGGGGGGGTATTAGACAACTTTGCTGAGTGTTACCAGACAAAACGGATATTTTCTGACAGGGTCTTGCGTTAAATGCGTTTTTTTGTGTGTGGGAAATAGATTAAAGCACAATAATGAACCGGCATGGAAAAAAATAAAACAACAATAATAAAAATGGCATGACACTCTCCGCAGGTTGTTGTACACCTTAAAACATAAGAACATTTTATTGACTTTGTGATCTGAATTTTTGTCTGCCTAAAGAAGTACTAATTATTTTTAACAGACATTATTCTGAAAACAATGTTCTGCTTGTGCATATCTAGTTTAGTGCATACTGGGAGAACATTGCGAGAAAGCCTATAATGTGCTTGTTCACTTGTTTGTTGGTTCATCAGGTAATCTTTCTTTTTATATAAGATAGACAGATCATCACATGAATAATGAATGTAGGTGATGCAGCATTTTGTCACCGACCCTTTAGCCGATTAACCACCGCTACGTGGACGGGTGTTCAATCTACATGTCTAGTAGTGGTTTGAATTACATTGGTATTGGGGAAATGAAGACTCACTGTTACATAAGAATCCAAAAAGCTGCAGGTGCAAACGTTGGTTTTAGGGGAAATATGTGGTCTATAGAGACATTTTTCATTCTAATGAAACTGCAAAATATGACAGCTGCATGAAGTAGCGTGAAAGAGTTTAAGAGAAAAAGAATTACAGATTACAACAGTGCCAATAAATACCCAGAATAGGACCATGGTCCTTCACCTGTTAGCACAGACAGTCCTTTAATTCACTTTAATTTATGTTTTATATACTTAAAGTTAATATACTCTCAATTATGGAAATGACCAACCCTCTTAAAAAAGACTGGAAGTCTAGGGGAAACACAGCAAAGGGAGTGGGTGCGCTTGTCTGAGGTGTGTGGAAATACTCTTAACCTGTTGATGGCTGCACCGCTCATTGAAGTCTATTGTAATGAATATAACAAGCTTGCATCATGAGAACAGGCATGCATAAATGCACATAAATGTGATTCCAAATTTACATGGAAGACAGAATCTCAACATACTTTCACTTCCTCCCTCAGTGGAGCATAAAACTGAACAAATATAGCATAACTTTCACTTACAGTGAAATAAAAACCGTTACAGCAGTGCATAAAAACGGCAGAGACTCAGAGAAAGAGACAGAACTGCACAGAACCACCGCAGCTCAACAATCAAAAATTCTTCAGTAGAAAAAAGGTAAGCTTAGGAAACTTTATATATCTATCTATGGTAATTCTCCCTTTGTCACCCATATTCTAGCTGGATTTTAGTCTCGTTAGTTGGTCTGACGTTTTTGGTAATGAAAATCATATTCAATTGTGGAAGATGGTGATGCGAATATGAATGAATATGTCCAAGATTCCTTTATATTGGGGTAATGTGAGATGGACTGAGCAATGATATTATATTTTTGCCCATGGGCCAGCCTTGAGATTTCACAAGTCCCACTGTGTGTAGTTTATCTTTAGATACAGTTTATATATGTATATATATAGTTTTCTATTATATTGTTTTTTATTTATAATCATTTATTTTTTTAATATACACTACATTTGAAAAGTTTTAATGTTTTGTAAAGAAGTCTAATATAACATTAATAGTAACATTGTAAAATATTATTACAATTTATAATAACTGTTTTTTTAATTTTGAATGTATTTTAATATTTATTTTAATTCCCATGATAGCAAAGCTGAATTTTCAACATGAATACATCACGCCAGTCTTCAGTGCCATGTCATCATTCAGAAATCTTTTTAAAATGCTGATTTGATGCTGAAGAAACATTTCTTACCGTTTATTTTTTTTCATGTGGAAAACGTGATGCATTTTTTCAGGATTCTAAAGAACAGCATTTCTTTGAAATATCTGTGATTGAAATTTCTGACGTTCTAAATGTCTTTACTGTCACTTTTGATGAATATAATGCACCCTTGCTCAAAGTATTTCCTTCTTTTGTTCTTTCTAAAAAAAAACAAACAAACGTGTAAACGCTGAAATAAACTTTTGAATGCTTGGTCTTTTGAGTTTGAGCGTGAACCGATTTAACTTCTGTCTTTGTGTACTGCAGATGTTGTGTGAAGGTAAGCTGTGGAGTTTGGTGTTTGAAGCTGATCCAGAGTGTGTAAATCCTCCTATGTGCTGCACGGTCACGGCACAATCATCGTCTCCGCCGAGATACCTCCTCTCAGCACAAAGCCCTGTCCACTCATCCCTAAAGAATACAACCCGGACCAAGACCCAGCAGAGCGATGCCCATCCTTCCCCCATGGACCCTGCGGCAGGACGGCAACTCGCCATAGGTGTGGATATCCCAAGGCATGCGGACGCCCCAGTAACAGAGGCCTTTTTGGTGCCCTCAAGCTGCCACAGCATCTGCCAGCATTACAGCGATTTACACATTGCTGGTGGCCAGGTGCTGCCGCTCAGCCCCAGCGCAGGGGATGTACATGGCAATCTCATTCAGGACCCCCACACTGGGCCCTTCCTCCTGTCTGGGGATGTTCCCTCCCCCTCCCTCCTGCCTCCTCTGGTCCATGAGTACAGGAGTTCGAGGCGCTGGAGGGAAGAAAGCGGGCGCGAGCGTCCCTCTCTTCTGCAATTTATCCGGCCTCTCTCTAACTCACAGCTCAACGGCTACTTGGAACAGAAGCTTTTGGAGCTGTACAAGCAGTACCTGACCGAGGGACCTGCGGCGGCCAGGCCCGTCATGGCCTCTGAGCTTCTGCAGACCAGCCTGGACCAGATGACTCTCCAGCTGAGCCGTGAGCAGAACATGGAGACGGCTCGGGCCAAAGACATGCTGCTCAGCTGCCTGCTGAGAGTCACCAGCAGTTACCAGTCCAGCGAGATCAGCACGCCTCTACTGCAGATCTCCACTGAGACAAAGTGAGTTTGATAGTGGGAAGAGATGAAAAGACAGAGGAGGGAAAAAAAACTTTGTGGCAGCAAGACCAAGGAGATGGACTTTCATGTGTACCGTGTAACATGTAATAGTTTGAAACTACCATTTCCATAATCACTGATTAACATGCTAAAGTAATTGTAATTCTGAAAATGCAAATTAAATACAATTTGTAATTCAAATGGTGTTGATTATTTGAGTTCCCACAGTCATTAAAAGTCTGGATAAATAAAATAAACATTAAATAAGTTTTAAAAGGTTTCATTGTTTTACCTAGAAATTGTACACTATGTAAAACAATGTTATTTTATTATTATTTATGTATAATTATATTATTTATTCATCTTTTAAATAAGCTTTTGCATGTTCAGTTTTCATTTTAATTTTATGAGCTTGTTATAATTATTAGTTTTTAACATTTCTAAATAGCCTTAATTTATTTTTATTTCTGTTTTAGAAATTTAAGTACATATTTTAATTTAAGAACATATTTTAATAAATGGCCATGGCAACATTTCTAATTTTTTTTTTTTTTTTTTTTAAGTTTACATCCAAAATGTTTATTGTACTTCAGCTTAATTACCAAAAGTGGTAATTAAGGTTTTTAATAGTTTTAGTTGCCAATAACAACACTGCTGTGAGAGCAATTGAATAAAAAATTGTAAATAGAATTCAATCACTGATCAAAAGGTTCCAAAAACCTGTTGTTGTCATAATCTAATCAGAGGTAAAATTTGAATCGCCTAACATGAACGGGACATATAGTTTATACACAATGTATGATTTTCTTCCTTCATATAAACAAAAAAGACTTTAGATATATAATCTCTGTGGATTATTAAAGTCAATGGAGACTAGCAGCTGTTAGGTTATCCACATTCTTCAAAATATTTTCTTTTGTGTTCAGCAGAAGAAAGAAATTCTTACAGGTTTGGAACAATCCGAGGGTGAGAAAATTATGACAATTTTAATTTTTGGGTATTTATTCCTTTAAATATGTACATGCCTTTTAATAGACTCAGCATTATTTCGTCAATAATCATGTTTTATTTCTTTATTTATTATATACAGTGGGTACGGAAAGTATTCAGACCCCCTTAAATTTTTCACTCTTTGTTATATTGCAGCCATTTGCTAAAATCATTTAAGTTAATTTTTTTTCCTCATTAATGTACACACAGCACCCCATACATACAGAAAAACACAGAATTGTTGACATCTTTGCAGATTTATTAAAAAAGAAAAACTGAAAAATGCTCAGTATTTAGTAGAAGCACCCATTTGATCTAATACAGCCATGAGTCTTTGTATGTCTAAACATCAGCAGCAGAGTCAAAGATTATTAAATGAAGACAACTTTTAAGTCAAGATTAATATCTTGATCTATGGCAAATCTTTTTTTACTGAGGAATTTACAGGTAAGATGAGAAGAGGAGAAATGTCACAGCCAACACCGAAGAATGGGAATAATCTTTCAGTGAACGTGTGTGTAAAAGAGTGCATATGAGTGTCAGTAAGAGGGTCAGAGAACGACAGCTCTCCACTGTCCCAGTCCAGCTGAACTCTGATCCTCTGCAGTTTCTCTTTCACTGGGAGGAGAGCTGGTGATTGTGGTGGTTCATGTGCTTTATATTCACCACAGAAATGACCCACCAGCCAGATTCCACTCCTTGAGAATATTTTATTCCTCCTCTGAGCAGATTCGGTCATCACTCCGAGGAACCAGCCTGTACTGTCTCCGACCTCAACGTCCCAGCAGTGAGAGCCAGAGTCAAAGCCCTCTGAGCCCAGAACACACGCAAACATGTCGAATCTCTCTGGATTCTCAGGAAGAGTCTGTTCCTCATCGCTGTATCTCACACTGGTCAGATCCTCAGACAGGATGAGATTACAGTGAGCAGTGTTGGGGTCAAAGGTCACAGGAGCTGAAGAGAGAGACACACAAACATGAAACAAAATAAATGACTCTTACGATGGAGATGAATTCATTGTGTGCTTTACTCACTGTAATCAACAGTTTTCTGCATCTTCTGTAACACAGTAAACTTCAGGTTGCTCAGGTGTTTTGGCACATTGATCAGAACTCCAGAAATGTCCTCTGGATCTGGCGCTTTACACTGGGAAACTCTGGGAAAACACTCAGTAGTCAGTGATGCTGTGGGTCTGAGTTCAGAACAACAGAGGAGAAACGATACAAACCTTTTCAAAGTGGCATCATAGTTCTACAAAAAAAAAGAGAAATGTAAGTTATGCAACAAGACTAAATTAGAATTCTTGAAAATAATAAATTTGCATTCAGCTCTATTAAAATGAAAATGGTGTAATTTCTATATATTAAAACAAAACAAAAAATACTTCATACCTGCAGAAAAAAAGCATCTTCAGCTTTCAGCTCCTCCTCTACAGCTGCGATTGTGGCAGAAATAGATGACATCTCTTTTCTCATCTTCTCAATCTTCTTCCTCAGTATCTGGCTCTTTTGCTCTTCTTCCTCCCTCAGTGCTTTTTTCCTGGCTGCTTCTTCATTACACAAACTTTGGCGAAGCTTCACAAACTCCTCCTTGATCCGCCCCTCGGTGTATTGAGCCTGAAACTGAAAACTAATGTCTATAATGTCTATCTATATTCTATATACACATAAACATACAGTATACACACACATTTTACAATGCAAGAGTGCTTCATTGCTTTTAAACTTTAATAACTCCTTACCTTAATATGTTCTGCGGTTTGAAGCGAAGTCTTTTGAAACTCCTGAAATATTCTCAACTTCACCTGCAATGGTTTCAATGCAGTTTTCAGTTTCTCCTGGAATAAATCAACAGAATGGGTTAACATAAAATTACCTGTTACCAGCTCCTGTACATCTAATAAATTAAACATGTACTTCTTTCAGATGATTTTTTGCACGTTTTAATACAGTTATACTACATTTAGTATGTATTCCATCACGCTTTCTTCCACCTGGTTACTAAGGTACATTACATTCTGATCAACCGCTTAAATAACGGATTCCCTCTAAACGCTGAATTGGATCTCAAATAAAGAGCTGACTGGCCTTAGCTGCAGCGCTGTCGGTGAACTGTAGTGAGCTGGATGTAGTGTTTTTATCATCATCATTTGCTGCTGTGTCCATCACTTCTCGTCGTCTCTTCACCTCCATTGAAGGCGTTGACTCCGCACATCGTTTCTCTCTCATCTTCCTCCACGTATCTTTAATAAGCCATTTTATTCGTTCTGCGTCTTTGGACACGCGATCGTACCTCAGCAACAGAGTTCTGCATATGCTGCAGATGGCCAGAGTCGTGGCCTTAAATTTGCCAACTAATTCCTCCAACACGACCGCATAATCCGCTTTGTTTTCAGACTTGTGCCCGTGAAATAGTCGGTGCTTGTTACATTTGGATGGATAGAATTCCCTACCACAGAGCAAACAGTCATTTTCCACTTTCTTCGGTTTGGTCTGTACAACGTTTTGCGGAGACTCCTGTGCCATTATTATCATCATCGATTTCAGATTTACCCGCCCCTAAAAACGAACTGTAGTTTCAACAGCGAACTGTGATTGGTCACATTACATGTCAGTCACGTGATTTCTTCCGGTCTAAGTGGGCGGTTCTTGGCCAGTATGAGAACAGTGCGCATGCGGTGCTTTTCTCTCCAAGTAGGTATAAATCATGGTATAAATTCAGACCGGAGATCTCCAAAATGGGGCGTGAACTCCAAAAGTGGGCAGAACCTCCAAAATGGAGTGGGGTCTCCTCGCGCAATGATTTTCACCATTGGCTTTGGCTCCAGCCAGTTGTTTATTTACATTTCAAAATAAAACGTTATAAGTTAAACATTGTTTCTAGTTCATCCAAAACAAAATATGCTATATAAATAAATATACTCCATGAAAGCAGAGCCCAAAGCTCTTGGCCAGTGGTGTTTGGACTGGAGTTTGAACCTCTTCATGGTATAAACGCGAATCACCCACGAGCTCTCCCGCGAGCCGTCCCAGCTTCCAGCGCAAAGATTTGACTCTATCGCTTTGTTCTAAGCAACGGGAGCGTCCCGGGGCTCGAAATTCGCAGGGTAGGAGGGGGTAGTGATGCTGGGTGCAAATAAAAAGGTGCCATTGTCCGGTGAGGTCCGGTTGGGGATTTACGGAACGATCTCATATTGCATAATCTTATTAACTGTTTATCTCCTGAACTGCATCTTTCTTTTCCATGCCATTCAGCGCCAATCCCGCCGTGCATTCAATTTCACTGGTTAAAGGGGTCATGATGCGATTTCAATTTTTCCTTTCTCTTTGGAGTGTTACAAGCTCTTGGTGCATAAAGAAGATCTGTAAAGTTGCAAAGACTAAAGTCTCAAATCCAAAGAGATATTCTTTATAAAAGTTAAGAGTCAGCCACACCTCATGGATTGGGGAAAAAAATTGCGCATGCGCTTCATGTGCCTGTTTGCCAATGGGAGGAAGCCACGCCCCATTTTGGAGCTCCCACCCCGTTTTGGAGTTCCCGCCTCCATTTGGAGATCTCCAAGCTGCAGTTATACCCTTTTCTTTCTGTCCCTCAGCGATTTTATATATATATATATATATATATATATATATATATCCTTTCGCATTCAAAATGCTTACTGAAATTGCTATAGGAATTGAAGTTTAGATATATTTTTTAAACACAATAACCAACTAAATAAACAAATGACAAAGCTTTGTCCGTGTTATCATTTGAGATACTATTAGTTTTGATTAATATTTTAAGTTTTTATATTTATATATTCCGTTATCATTTCATAATTTTTTTTTTTTTGTCATTTGTAGTATCTACTACATATGAGTAGTACGTTTGTTTGAAATATATCTATATATACACACATACAGTTCCGTTTTAGTTATTAGAAATGTTGCTTTGGAAACTATTTGAAATAAAAACGTTTTTTTAGTAGTTTATTTCAAGAAATGTTTTTTTTTTTTTCATATTTTTAGACATTTGAAAATTACACCATCTTAAAACTCTCTGACTAGTTTATGTGGATTAGGTAAAAATATTAATTTTACTGTCATGCCATAGTGATAATGTGGATATTAATCTTAGGATGTTAATATTAAACTACATACATACATGTTTTTCTCAGCAAGAAGATGAATATTGAAATTAATGCTTCTTGTATTCACTGCACATACAGTCCATTTTCACATCTTTGCCACTTGAATGAAAGAAATGTTTTAATAAAACAAGTAAAAATTAGGAAATAACTGCAAAAAATGCAACCAAAACAAATCTATTCTATATTTATTATAAGTTATTGAAAATGGAAATGTACATCAATTCATGTTTATAGACACAAACAATTTTACCATTAATTGGACTCTATTACAGTCATTTTTACAGGTAGGATGAGCAAAGGAGAAATGTTACAGCCAACACCAAAAAATGGGAATAATCTTTCAGTGAACGTGTGTGTAAAAGAGTGTATATGAGTGTCAGTAAGAGGGTCAGAGAACGACAGCTCTCCACTGTCCCAGTCCAGCTGAACTCTGATCCTCTGCAGTTTCTCTTTCACTGGGAGGAGAGCTGGTGATTGTGGTGGTTCATGTGCTTTATATTCACCACAGAAATGACCCACCAGCCAGATTCCACTCCTTGAGAATATTTTATTCCTCCTCTGAGCAGATTCGGTCATCACTCCGAGGAACCAGCCTGTACTGTCTCCGACCTCAACGTCCCAGCAGTGAGAGCCAGAGTCAAAGCCCTCTGAGCCCAGAACACACGCAAACATGTCGAATCTCTCTGGATTCTCAGGAAGAGTCTGTTCCTCATCGCTGTATCTCACACTGGTCAGATCCTCAGACAGGATGAGATTACAGTGAGCAGTGTTGGGGTCAAAGGTCACAGGAGCTGAAGAGAGAGACACACAAACATGAAACAAAATAAATGACTCTTACGATGGAGATGAATTCATTGTGTGCTTTACTCACTGTAATCAACAGTTTTCTGCATCTTCTGTAACACAGTAAACTTCAGGTTGCTCAGGTGTTTTGGCACATTGATCAGAACTCCAGAAATGTCCTCTGGATCTGGATCTGGCGCTTTACACTGGGAAACTCTGGGAAAACACTCAGTAGTCAGTGATGCTGTGGGTCTGAGTTCAGAACAACAGAGGAGAAACGATACAAACCTTTTCAAAGTGGCATCATAGTTCTACAAAAAAGGGTAAAAGAAATGCAGGTTATGCAGTGAAACTAAATTAGAATTTTGAAAATGACATTTGCATTAATCTCCATTATAATGAAGATGCTGTAATTTCTATAAAAAACACATGCTTCATACTTGCAGGAGTAAAGCATCTTCAGCTTTCATCTCCTCCTCTACAGCTGCGATTGTGGCAGAAATAGATGACATCTCTTTTCTCATCTTCTCAATCTTCTTCCTCAGTATCTGGCTCTTTTGCTCTTCTTCCTCCCTCAGTGCTTTTATCCTCGCTGCCTCTTCATTAGATAACAACTGGTAAAGTTTGACAAAATTCTCCTTAATCTGCTTCTCTGTGCA
Organism: Sinocyclocheilus rhinocerous; assembly: GCF_001515625.1. Classification (NCBI taxonomy): domain Eukaryota; kingdom Metazoa; phylum Chordata; class Actinopteri; order Cypriniformes; family Cyprinidae; genus Sinocyclocheilus; species Sinocyclocheilus rhinocerous. The sequence goes on from NW_015645530.1 coordinate 194,727, forward strand.
TTTAGCCTGAATCTGGAATCAAAGACATTTCCAAGAAAGACAAAATGGGTAAATGAAGTTTGTGCAAAGTCTTTTTAATTAAAATGTGCAAGGCTTCCTGCATCAGTCATTTTTAGTTATTTTAGCTGTACAAATAAAATCTGTTACTTTGCTTGATGTTTCAAACTGCCATTTATTTTTATATTATTTTTAATTTATTATCATAATCATAAACGCACTGATCAAATAGTTTTACCAGGTACTGCATTTTGTTATCCTTCTAGTTATTTACCCATAGTGGCTAATGAATCTGAAGTTTTCACACATTCACAGGAAATAGTTTACTTCTGCCTTTAAAAAATAAATAAATAAATAAAATAAGGTGGATATGTCAATATATATTTTCAAAGTATTATTGTTGTAAGGCCTAAATTAAATTCTGACCTTAATGCATTCTGCAGTTTGATGCAAGGTTTGTTGAAACTCCTGTGAGATTCTCAACTTCTCCCGTAAGGCTTTTATTTGAGCTTTGAGGCTCTCCTAAAAGAAATTAGCTTAATATAAACACTAGATATAAACTTTTCTTTAACCTAATTTTTATGTCATGTATTACTGGAGATAATACCTCGTGACCAGATCAGATAACGAATGAACTCACCTTAGTTTCAGTGCTGTCTGTGGATATTAATAATGCAGAATCAGTGTTGGCATCACATGTTGCTGTCTGGAATTCACTTTTGCAGGACACTGAATCACATGTAGCTCTTGCCTTCACCTCACTCTCCTCTGTGCTAATACATGGCTGTTCAGGGCCTTGATTCACTGCAGCTGCCTCAAGAAGGGTGTCTACTACAAGTTTCTCATCTTTTCTCCTATTTCCTAAAGCTGGTCTTTTTTTGGCTCTCTGATATCTGCTTAAGTTTGTTTGGCTGTGAGCATCTTTTACTTCCAACTTAAGTGACGGTGCCCAGTCAGGATTTTTTTCATCATGAAGGTAACTTGGTCTACCTAAAATAAACGTAATACGTAGACTGTGACAATCCTTACATATATTTTGTAATGAAAAGGGGCTAGACTATCCAAGCATTTTTTTTGAAGGTATGACAGCAAGAAAGCATGCTAACGATATAAATAAAGTACAGAAGACCACGAACGAAAACAATACAATCTGCAGCTGACATAAACTTAAGCTAAATTATTTTTACGCAAGCATAATAAGAAAAACTACTTTCCACGTGCTGTGTTTGTTTACCTTGGACGAAGTGATCCGAACACACTCTGCAGCCGTCTGAGATCTTCACGTTACTCCTGTTTATTCTGGCTAGCCATGTAGCCCGTCTTCTTTCACAAAGTGTTCTAGTTTCCTCTCCTTCGCGTGTTCTCACTCGCGGTATTCTAAAAAAGCCCACTTTGATACCATTTGACGAGTGGCTACGACAACCCCTCACAGCACAAGTTATTACCATTGCACTGTAAAATCTTAAACTGTATTACTCTTGCTCCGAGCTCTGCTTTGCCTACCAAAATGGCGCGGGCACTGTTTGAAACATCATCGGATCGCGTTAAGAAAAAAGACCAGCTGTGGTTGGTCACTTGCAGTGTTGCCAGATTGGATGGACGATTTCCAGCCCAAAAGCTCACAAAAACCCGCCCAAAAACCTCCCAAAACTTTAACTGTCAAAATAATGTTATAGAATATGTAAATCAAGGTTGATAAGGGCCATTTAAACTCCTTAAAACAAAATATTGACGACAAAATAGGCAAATAAAAATGATAAATAAGATAAATTTCGCAGGTAAACGGATCAAATC
>NW_015645530.1:196532-211732 GCF_001515625.1 Sinocyclocheilus rhinocerous
CGGCGGGCGACTCACTCTCCTCAGCTGGCGACTCACTCTCCTCACATGGCGGGCGACTCATCCTCAGCTGGCGACTTACTCTCCTCACGTTTCTTTTCAAATACTGTGATGGTGCAATAACTAACTACATCTAGTAAAGTTTATAATTTTTGTGTTGTAAATAAATGTTCAAATGCTCAAAGGTTGATACATAAAATGTTAATACATAAAATGTATTTTTTTACTCAAGCATTTCAGAATGAGCCTTTTTTCATAGTACATAATACACATTACACAGTTCTATACTGGATTGCATGAATCAAGCAAATTCAGATCTATCAAACCCAAAAACAAAACACAAAAATTATTTATGTAATTTTAATAAAATGAACGTTTCCCCTTAAGTAGCAAAGCCATTATATTAGCTGTGTTTTGCTTTTACAAAATCAAACCAAAGCAAATAAATAAATAAATAAATTGACTAAAAAATATTGCACAGCAGGTACATGATGACAAACTGGTCACTTGTTAATCTAATGCACAGTGGGCGGTGCATGGAAGGTCGTCCAAAGAAACAACAGCAAAGCGTAGGATGATGGTTCTGTTCTAAATAGCCATAAATGATCGTCTAAAAGTTTACGGTATAATTTTAAAAGTGTCCAATAACTAATCATACATACAAGTTTGTTGTAAGACATTTCAAGAACAGAATTTAATAATGTAATCAACAGTGATCCAACTTAAATAACAAACAAGATAAGGAACTGGAGGCAGAAAATTCAATGTTTATTGAACTTATTTTTTTCCACTTAAGCCCTGAAAATGAAAAATACACAATCACAAAGTAATTACTTCATGAACTGCATCCAAAACCAGTATATTACAAACCAGTAGCAGAGAGTGTAGCAGAGATGGTATTTGGTAGTAATTTAACTGGCCCATCCTCTTCTCTTCTGGTGTTTGGATTTTGTTTCAAATTTTTTTTTACTTCATCTCAATGGTATGGAGGTTGATGACTTTTGTGGCACTTGCAATATGAACACACAAAAACGTGGACATGTTTAGAAGGCTAAATTGTCTTAAAATAGTCACACTTGTGTCACACTTGTATAGTCACTTAAATCTTCGCTTTGCTGTTGAAAATAAAAAGTAATTTTTTGAGATACAATCTACAAATCAGCCATGATAAAGTAGTATCTGTTAATGTCTAAATATATATCCAAATGGAAACCTTATACAAATCATTACATCTGAAAACCAGGGAATACACAGCTCTAGAGCTATAGAGTACAGGTATCTTAGTTGTTATGCCAATTATATGATTTTCTTTATTCCACTAGAGGGCACCAATCTGCCGGACATTCATTCAGTTTTATTATTATTATTATTATTTATTTTTATTTGTTTTTACCTAAACACTGTATTAATTTAAAATAATATGAAATATATGTTCTAGTATTTGTATTATTTTATATAGAAATTAATGGTAATTCAGAGGCAAATATTGTATAGTACCATGAAAATCCTCTCAAAATACACAATATTTAATAATAAATATGATAGAAACAAAGTATAGCACATTTCTTTCATTAAAAATTGTAATGTTTATTGTCTCCTAATATGACCACAGAAGTCACAAGTGTGACTCCTACGTGAGGAACACCAGAATAAGAGCTGACAGAAGACTGCACGGTTTTAGCAAACTGACCTTACTGGTAAGATAACCAAGGGAGAAATGTCACAGCCAACACCGAAGAATGGAAATAATCTTTCAGTGAACGTGTGTGTAAAAGAGTGCATATGAGTGTCAGTAAGAGGGTCAGAGAACGACAGCTCTCCACTGTCCCAGTCCAGCTGAACTCTGATCCTCTGCAGTTTCTCTTTCACTGGGAGGAGAGCTGGTGATTGTGGTGGTTCATGTGCTTTATATTCACCACAGAAATGACCCACCAGCCAGATTCCACTCCTTGAGAATATTTTATTCCTCCTCTGAGCAGATTCGGTCATCACTCCGAGGAACCAGCCTGTACTGTCTCCGACCTCAACGTCCCAGCAGTGAGAGCCAGAGTCAAAGCCCTCTGAGCCCAGAACACACGCAAACATGTCGAATCTCTCTGGATTCTCAGGAAGAGTCTGTTCCTCATCGCTGTATCTCACACTGGTCAGATCCTCAGACAGGATGAGATTACAGTGAGCAGTGTTGGGGTCAAAGGTCACAGGAGCTGAAGAGAGAGACACATAAACATGAAATAAAATAAATGACTCTTACGATAGAGATGAATTCATTGTGTGCTTTACTCACTGTAATCAACAGTTTTCTGCATCTTCTGTAACACAGTAAACTTCAGGTTGCTCAGGTGTTTTGGCACATTGATCAGAACTCCAGAAATGTCCTCTGGATCTGGATCTGGCGCTTTACACTGGGAAACTCTGGGAAAACACTCAGTAGTCAGTGATGCTGTGGGTCTGAGTTCAGAACAACAGAGGAGAAACGATACAAACCTTTTCAAAGTGGCATCATAGTTCTGTAAAAATATATATATAGATTATTGAACAACACTTAAGTTCATTTTCAAAAACAACTTCTTAGCATTTGTCTCCAGTATGTTGAATCTGCTGTACGTAAACGGACATGCTTCATACTTGTAGGAATAAAGCATCTTCAACTTTCATCTCCTCCTCTACAGCTCTGGTAGTGTCTGAAAGACAGGAAATCTCTGTGTACATTTTCTCAATATTCTCATTCACTCTCTGACTCTTCTGCTGTTCTTCCTTCCTCAGTTTAGTTATCTTTACTGACTCTTCAACACGTAGAAACTGGTGAAGTGTCTCAAACTCCTCCTTAATCTGCCTCTCTATGTGCTGGGCCTGAAACTGATAAAAAATGCATTTTAGACAAATATATAATGGTTACACTACAGTCTATCCACATTATTTTTTAATGCAAGTGTGTCTACAGCCATTTGTAACTTGAATGAGCGCTTTACTTTATTTTAGTTGTTCAAAAACAGTTCATCATGCTGCTTGATACTGCAAACTATTTCATATGATATTAATTTATTATCATAATCATTAACACATTGGTTTGAGGTACAAATAAATCATCAATTTAGGAGTCGGCAATACTGCTAAAATATCGATTTTTTTTTAATGTAAGATCTCGATCCACAATTTTATCACATTTTTTTGTCATGGTTTGTAATGTCAAAATGTCATGTCATTTTTTGTTGGTTTGTAAATCTATGTTTTTGCAAATTACTGAGCAGAGTCAAATTAATTGCCCCATTTAAAAAATATACAATGTAACAAAAGTCACAGGAAATGGCTACTTCCACACTGAAAAACAAGTTGAATAGATATATAAACATTTTCGCTTTACTTGAGTAACACGGTTTAATTCTGACCTTCATATGTTTTGCTGTATTATGAGTGCCGTGCTGCTCATATTTATCACACAGTAAAAATGCCCCTCCCCGTGCCCAAAACGGGTTGCCTGTGGATGAGAATCCAAAACAAGGACTGGTGGGAGGGTGTCCTGCTCCACTTCACAGTTGGCGCGTGAAAGGAGAGGTTTATAATGACGTTGTCCTGCTCCACTTCACAGTTGGCGAGTGAAAGGAGAGTTTTATAATGACAGGACACGCATTTATACAACACTTTATTCAAAAGGAAGAACCGCTCGTTCCGCGCGTCATACGTCATTACACTATTTCTGCATCATTGCACATGCGCAGTCCTTTCAGTTTCGGGGTTCAATCCGAGTGAGTGTTTACATGCACTCTCAATCATATTAGAAAAGGAATAAACCTCCCCCTTCAATCCGATCGAGCTCAATCGGATCGATAAAGGTGTTTACATGAAGGTTTTTCAGTCCGATTGAGCCGTCAATCCGATTACAAATGGATTATTTGGTTGCATGTAAACGTAGCCCAGTGAACTGTAGTGAGCTGGATGCAGTGTTTTTATCATCATCATCATCATCATCATCATCATTTGCTGCTGTGTCCATCACTTCTCGTCGTCTCACTTCTAGTGTGGGAATTGAAGTAGCACACCGTGTCTCTCTGGTCTTCTTCCACATATCCTGAAAGAGCATTTTAATTCGTTCTGCGTCTTTGGACACGCGATCGTACCTCAATAACATTGTTTTACAAGAGCCGCAGATGGCCAGAGTCCTGTCCTGAAGTTTGCCAACAAATTCCTCCAAGACGACCGCATAATCCGCTTTGTTTGCAAGTTTATGTCCATGAAAGAATCTGTATTTATTACATCTGGATGGATTAAAATTTTGATCACCCAGTCTACACACATTTGCTGATGTTTTAATGGGTGTTGTCTGTACATCTGGCTGAGACTCTTGTGTCATTATTGAACGGGTCTGCCTACTCTTCTTCTTTGTTGTTTCACTTCGGTTAGAGAAATGGAGTATTATCAAGTATGAATCTTACATGTCGTCCTCAAGGGGGCGCTTTAAGCAGCATTCAAATCTCAAATCTTCAAGGGTTAATTTACCCAAAAATTTAAATTAGCTCATGCTTTACTCACCCTAGGTGTATATGACTTTCTTCTTTCAGACGAATCCAATCGGAGTTATATTAAAAATTGTCCTGGCTCTTCTAAGCTTTCGGACAGTCCCAAAGAGGTCCAATAAAGTGCATCCATCCATATTAAAGGGGTCATATGATGCTGCTAAAAAGAACATTATTAAACGTGCCTCACACGATATTCATCCAAATAGGAAATGAAAAGAAACCAATTTGCATTTGTTTTATCACTGCATTTATTTATTTTATTAGGAAAATTCCATATACATATGAAAAAGTGAAAATAGCCTAAGAAAAAACTAATCTCTTCCATTTTATAAATGCCTTAAACATAAACCTTTTGGAACAAACTAAAAATTGTATTAAAGGGGTGGTTCACTGGGTTTTTTCTAGGCTTGATTGTGTTTATGGGGTGCAGTTAAAGCAGCGCTGCATGGCCTCGCCTCCTTTGCTGCGTGTTCCCGGAGGCGGGGTTTATCTGGGTTTGTTACGTCACAAACCTGGGAAGTAACTTGTTGTAGTCCCTACCAGCCGTTTTTGTAGGCATTAAACTGCCAGAATTTTAAAAGACGACATCTCCGTTTGCATTGAACTTTCAGCTTTGTAACTTTGCTCAAACAACAACATTAGACACGAACTAACGTTAAAAAAGGGAAATCGCAATGAACCACCCCTTTAACTTTTTTGTCTGTTGGCTAATGTGGTTAATAATGTAATACCCCTGGTTCTTGAAGCATTGAATAACAATGAAAAATTAAAATAAATAAAATAAATATTTAGGAAACATTTATTTTTCCTTTGACATTTCTGATGTGCATTCAAGTTGTAATAAAATAAATAAATAAAAATAAAATAAGGGAACATTTATTTTTCCTGACATTTCTGATTTCTGATGATGAAGTTATTAAACTGGAAAAAGTCAAGTCCACCAAGACAAACTTTGAATATTGGTTTGACAGACATTGCCTGAGGTTTAAAGTAGTTTTAAAAGCTTAGGTTTGAAGGTTATAGGATCGAGATGTGCTGAAGGGGAAGGTTTTAAAGGAGTGCTGCACAGCAGGGATCTGTGTTTACTCGAATGTTTTAGAAACATTATAACCCTGGCCTGGAAGGACATCTCTTACATCCCTGTACCCAGAACTCCATGTGCAAAATCTTTAAATGTTATTTGACCCATAGGTCTTACATCAGTTCTCCTTAAATGCATGGGGCCTCTACAGTATATGTAAAGGTGAATTTATGGACACCGCGCATTTTGCTTATCAAGCTAACCTATGCTGGATAACATCCAACAGCATTTGAACAAAACTAACTCTTCTGCCGTCAATACAGTCCAACCCCAAAGTACCTACTACAAGATGTAAATGTGAACAGCAGGCTAGTCCTTTGCATCAAAGTGCTGCTTCAGCAGTCCGTATGAACAGCACCTCATCTGACTGGTGCTCCTCAGGGATGTGTGCTGCTGCATCTCCCCTGTTATATCATGTTAATATATAGCAGTCAAGTGCAGTGTAACAAGAGTGACCTGTTCCTTTCAAGTATGCTGATGATACAGCTTTGGTCGCTTGCTAGAAGGATGTAAATAGTCTATTTCCAGTATGTTGACAGTCGTGTCTACAGGTTTGATAACAGCTCCCTACACATTAATATCACCAAGACGAAGGAGCCATGATTAGAAAGTTACGCTTGAGCTGGCAGCACAGGATGTGAAGAAGGTCACCAGCTTTAAATATCTCTGCACTATAATAGACAGTAACTTTCACAGCAACACTGACTACATCCGAAATAATTCAAGGGAAAAAAAGAAGAAGGGAAAAAAAAAAGTTTATGTTGGAAAATTCCACTGGACAACAAAATTATATAAATCCTGGCAGAACTTTACTATAAAAGGATCACATTGTTATCATTAGTTAATCAGAAACTAACAGCTAATGTTAATTTCTATATACAATTTCTATATAGTACATTTGTTCTATTTCAAGTTTATATATAAATTAATACATAAATTAACATCATTTAATATATAATTAAGCAATATGAATTAACAGTGAATAATAGCATTTTTATAAATTAGCATTAAAGGAATAGTCCACCCCCCCCCCTCAAAAAAAAATTGCAAAAAATTTGCTCACCCTAAGGCCATCTAAGATATGATGAGTTTGTTTCTTCACTGGAACAGATTTGGAGACATTTAGCATTATGTCACTTGCTCACGAATGGGTCCTCTGCAGTGAATGGGTGCCGTCAGAATGAGAGTCTAAACAGCTGATAAAACATCACAATGACCCAGAAGTAATCCAAATGACTTGCAGTCCATCAATTCATATCTAAAGAAGTGAAAAGCTGCATGTCTGTAGGATAAAATCCATCAAGATGTTTTTACTTAAAACCGTTGCTTCCGGCTAAAATACAAGTCCTCTATCTGTAATATTGGTGTCTCCAGTGAAAAGTTTGTCTTGACTGAATCAGGAGAGAAATAGGTACAGATCAAGCACCGTTTACAAGTGAAATTGTGTTTTTTTGCATTGTGTTGTTAAAACACCTTGATGTATTTGTTTCTTACAAATACAGCTTTTCACAAGACGTTCATTGATTAACTGTAGTCATCTGAATTTTTCTAATGCTTTTAGAAAAATTCCATAATGTTTGGACTCTTATTCAGACGGCACCCATTCACTGCAGAGGATCCATTGATGAGCAAGTGATGCAATGTTAAATTTCTCCAAATCTATTCTGATGAAGAAACAAACTCATCTACATCTTGGCTGGCCTGAGGGTGTCAAAATTGTTAGTAAATTTTCATTTTTGGGCGAACTATTCCTTTAACCTAGATAACAATTGCTGTAGAAGTATTGTTCATTGTAAGTTCATGATACCCAATACATTAACTATGAATTAAACTTTACTGTAAAGTGTTGCATTGGCAGTTATTATCCTCAAGTTATTGTGATGTCATTTTACTATTTTAAGTATTGTTTTTAATTATGTCCACATGTCTATTTATGTTCAATAATTACGTAAAGTCTTTTTATGTAAAATATTTATTAATGGTGTCTGTCTACATGCTATTTTCAAAGACACATTTCCATTGTACAACAAATCCAAAGGATTATAAAGCATAAAATAGAATCTTTTTAGATGTCAAAATCCTTAGTAATACAGAAATAAGTGCATATATTAGATGTTGTTTTTCTCTTTTATTTAAAGAGGTGCATTCATATGCATATGATATGAAATGATTTTTTGCTTATTCAACTGTAGTATCCAGTGTGTAGCATTTTGTTCAAAAGCATAATTGAAATATTCAGTTTTAGCAACTCACCTAGAACCTAAAACTTTGTGTTTGTTTCTCAAATAAGTGTTTTATACAGACAACCCACTGTGAGAGAATTCACATCAGGCCTGACACACCTCTTCACACACACTCATGTTGGTATTGGTGGTTTATGGGGATATAGGTGTAATGGATTTTATACTGTACAAACTGTATATTCTATCGCCCTACACCAACCCTACACCTAAACCTACCCCTTACAGGAAACTTTGTGCATTTTAGATTTTCAAAAAAACACCATTCATGTTTTTTTTAAACCTTTTGAATTATGGGGACATAGGCAGTGTCCTCATAAACCACCTTCACATTTTAATACCTCTGTCATACCCATGTCATTATACAAATTTGTGTCCCCGTAAACCACACAAACCAGTGCACTCAACAAACACACACACACACACACACACACACGTGCACAAAATTTCACCGACCAGCTTATAGTGGTTTGTGACTTTACTGTATACAGTGAGAAACAATATAAAAAGAAAAATGATTGTGCCTCTAGAGAGATCACACATCTCTCTGTGATAGCTGTTGTTCATAATACAGTAAATATTCAAATCAGGATACACAACTAGTCTCTATGCATACTCAAGAGGTAAACATTCATACATAATTCTAATTATTTTTATAAACAATTTTTTTGCAACTGAATTTTGAAGAAAAAAAAAAAAGAACAAAGAAAAATAGGAGAAAAGAAATTACAGGAATCGTTTCTGATTTTTTTTCTTTTTTTTATACAGTTCGACCTCTTTTTACTGTCAAACCTCTTGGTTCTGATTCTAGCTTTGTGTTTTTCCCCCTTAGAGTCAGTACATGCTGCCATAAGTGAAAACCCCTAGATCAGGAAAACCTCTAGACAAGATACAACAAATACATGTTGACTTTGGGCATTTATTAAATCATATGGTATGTTATCAAGCGGAGTTATTTGACACTCTATACTAGAATGCGAGTATACAGGCCTGTATTCCTCTGTGAAACATGCCAGCATGTATCTGAGTCACACAGCAGCTAGAGGAGAAAAAGACAAGCATGTAACCAGTGTGTTAAGACGTCAGACTGAGAGTTAAACACATTAGAAATTTGAAAGAAGGTGAAAAGGTCTGCCTGTGGATCAAAAGTCCTAGACTATGAACATAAAAAATACAAACAAAAATGCAGTTGATTATTGTTTCAGAAGTTAACATAGAACATTTCCTTTTCTCCACAGATAAGAACAACGTAGCAAACTGTATAAAATACCCAAATTCACAAATAAGAGAGTCTCCAGTCCCATTGTCCCATTGACCCTGTGGTATTAGAGAGAATCAGCACTCTTCAGATATAAAAATAGATTTCTCATCATTTAAAATCCCCTTAATATTTGAGAAATGGTGTTGTTCCTCTTGTAAAAGAAGACAGCACTGCTCACTGATCACCTCTGTCGACCCCTTTAGGCTTTCGTATATTTTGCATAATTTGTAATATATTTCCTTCTTGAAAATTTTGCAATTAAAACCATAAATACATACCTTACATCGGACAACAGAAAGAGGGACGGAACAAAACGCAGTAGCTTCCGAGCAAAAACGACAGTAGCTAAAATCAAACGAGGAATATTTCTGTCCATTTCAAAAGAAGGTAGAAAAATCAAAAAATCTCAATCAAAAGTCCATGTCAAACCTAAAAAATAAGGAAGGGACAAAACGAAAAGCATCAAGCATTAACGAGTAAAAATAGATGGCGTGATCAAACCCAACATGGAGACAGGAAGACAGCGGTGCTACAAATATAACGCTAACATCTACACGAGACCCTGTATACCTCCATGTGGTGTGACTTTATATGCTCAGTTCACGCCTACAGATACGGCACTACAACGTCCCTCGCCACCGGATCAATGCCCAAAAGAAGACGCACATCCTCAGACCCATTAGCGTGGACAGAACAATCATTCCGCTCACAGGAAGCCACTAACCTCATCGTGTCCTGTGCTGTATGCCAGCTTATTTAGTCCCCCGTGTGCCAGGTGGCCCAAACCGTGCGTGTTTCGGATTCTCTGTGTTTACCAGATGACGCTGGAGATGCTCGTCTCTCTGGGAAGCAGCGGGAGCATGGCGTTGTTGGCGTGGTGCTCATCCAGGCTGTGCTGGCGCAGGGTCTTGTTGTTGACGGGCCGCTGGCCGTTCATGAGGGTGAGGGGCAGGTTGCAGTAGGTGTGCTGGGGCGGCAGCGTTCCTCCGGCCGTGAAGGGCAGCTCGTAGTCGTAGCTGCGGTAGTGCGAGTGTTTCTGCCGTGCCAGCGAGTGCGAGCGGTACGAGCTCCGCAGGGACGGGCGCAGCTCGGGGTGAGCCGGCGCCAAGGCGGCGGACGTGGCCGTAGCCATGGAGATGGCCGAGACTGTCTGCAGGTCGGCGAAGGGGCTGGGTTCGCTGGCGTCCAGTGCGTGATTGGTGAGGGTTTGCTGGGGGCGGCGGTATGGCATGGTGTAGCGGAGCTGCTTCCAGAAGCGTGAGCCAGGCTTGTTGCTCTGCGGGCCGTTCCAGTGCACCACGCTCAGGCATTTAATGGATTGTTTTAACTCCTCCACCTCCTGGAAGTTAATGAGTCCTCGCAGATCGGCACACTCGATTAAGATCACTTTAATGTCCCCTGAAACCAGAGAGTTGCGCAAACGGGACTCCAGCTCAAATATACTCCACCCGCGACGCAACACGTAGCTCGGGGTCAGCACGATGATCAGGCGTTTACTCATGTCTACGCAGCGGGACACGTCCTCTATGTACGCTACAGGAGATAAACAGCACAGACAAAGAAAGAAACTGTAATACCAAAATAACAGGTCGCACGAGAACTGAAAATAATGCACAGCTGAAGACAAACGCACATTTAGGACAGAACAACCACAGTCATTCATGAAGAACTATCTGCATGCACAATGTATGCGTGTTGTGCGCACCGTACACATGTGCACGCATGTTTTTGCATTCAAACAAAGCTGTACCTCTAAGAAGATGTGTGTCATCCTGGTAATGTTGACTGCTCATACCTGGACATAAACATTCGGCTTTCAGACACAGCACACATACAGGGCAAAAACACCTGACATATGATGCAAACAAACACACTGTCACATAAACTGGCTCTGATGGCTTGCAATGGAAAAAAATGGTACTATTATTATTGCCCACATTTTGGAATATTAATAATCTTTTAAAATTATTGTTTTGTTCTACAGAAAGTCTCAAGACTAAATACTTATTTTCTTATTTAACCAAGCTATTTTCTAGTCAACATAAGGCTTTCTGGTCATATTAATGCTGATGAGGGAGTTTAATTAGATTTAATTACAAATGATTAAATTACTTTGCAGTATTAGGAAGCAAGATAAATCCAGTGCTGCTATCATGTTTATGAGCTGAAAATGTCACACTTCATTATGAATGATCAAGGTGTTTTATTAGTTCTGTACAATTTTAGTGCTGTTTGTCAAATCTCTGCACAACTTTCTTTTGTGATTGTTGTGGGCTTCTGAATACACTCCTAAAACTTCACAGGAATTCATTTCTCTGACTATTCATGACATTTCTGTGAACAGGTCACGTGCGAATGAAAATGTTTTAAACATTTAAGACAACATTTACAAACACACTAACAAAGACATACATTCACCCAAAACACACATTCGGCACGTACTGCTGGTAGGAATGAGATCTCGGTCAGGGATGAAGAGTTTGTATCCGTAATGTTTCTCCAGGACGTCAGGGAGAATCTCCAGAGCAAAGCGCTCCTCTTCCTGTAATTCCTGACCCCACTGATCCAGCTCAACCTTACTGTAGGACAGGTATGCATCATACTCTTTATTTTCTGAGGGGAAAAGAAAGAAATGTTTAACAATATATTTTAGAAATACTTCTGATGAAAAAAAGAGTTGTAACTCTAATAATTCCATATAATGTAGAAATTAGAATCAAATATGTAATTGCTGCAGTGTCGTGCTCATTAGTTCCTGTAGGGGGAGTGTGTGTGGCGTTTACCTCCGTCTGTATCCTCCCCACCAAAGTGATGCCTGTAGCAGAGCAGCAGCTCGATCCTGTAGCACTTATACACAGACAATAACAAAGCCAACAGCAGAAGAATCGCACCCAGTCCACCAGCCAACTCCACGGTGTACATCAGCTCCACTGAGAGAGACAAAATGGAAAGGGAAAGAACATATTACAAATATAACACTCCTGGAATAACATAGCATAGCATACATTTGTACTACATTTGTGAGGGAAGAACTGTAATCCTATATGCAGCATTGCGAATGACAATCAAATGAAAAACGAAAGAGAAATATAAAACTATTTTATACTATATAAAACAAAATATTTTACATTTATTGCTAAATATGCATATTACGCATACAATTACTTAAGTATTACCTTTGACTCTTTGTTATTTACAGTGCTTCATGGGAATGGGAGCTCTTTTTGCTAGTCGAGATTCTCTTATTGGTGGAGATTTCTCTTCTGAATCATGGGTAATGTATTTTTTCACTAGGAATTACACTGTTTAACATGATTATTTAAAAAATAAGTTGAATTACACTATGAATCAACAACCTTGAAGCTCACAGTAGGTCTGTCCTTGAGGGTTTATAAGTTATTATTCAAAATCAATTCCCTCTTGGAGGAAACAAATAGGATTTTTACTTCCAGCACCCGACAGATGCATTCTATTACAGAAACATTCTAAGCCTAGAATACTACTTCATTAGTTTGTAACCATGGCGATTTTAGTTGGAAGACTGAATTCGTGTTAGATTTTAATTTAAGACTCAAGAAATTTTGGCTACATGGTCACTGATCCCTATCATAGGATGCTAGGTGTGCTGGCATCTAGCTAAACTGGCAAGACTTCCTTTGTCAATTAGCTTCACCAGCAAATCTACCAGCCAGATCAGCACCAAACCAGCCTGGACCAGCATGGAAATTCATGCTGCGCTAAGGACATACACAAGGGGTGAGAAATGCAAAATGACTTCAGAATGATTAAGCGCTAATGATGTTCATATTGTTCAAAGCTCCTCTGCGCTACAGCTAATGGAGGAAAACACGCAAGATACACTCAGATGCTTCAGAGAAGCTGAAAGATTGTGAAAGCATGTGTGTTTGTGAGTTCAGCAATGAGCTGAAGGAGAGAGAGGGGGTGCATATGAGAGATTTGGTTTGTGTGTGTGTGTTTGTGAGTATGTGGCTTTAAGATTATCTGCAGAAATATGTGTGCATGGCTAAGACGAGTTGAAAGAGAGAGAGAGTGTGTGTTTATTCATTTGTGTGTGTGTGAGAACAGTTGAATGAGTTTTGAGTTGGGCTGAGAGGGAGAGAATGTGTCTGAACTGCTGAAGCCGTCTCCTCCTCTGAACTGCCATTAAAAGAGAAGATAGGATGCCTTCAAAGCAGCTCTCTCTAAAAGAGAGTGAATTTTAGATGCTGATGCATTTCCCGAAAGGAGAGAAAGAAAGAGACAGAGAAGAGGAGGGAGACACAGGAACACGCTGTGCTGTTTATGTAAAGAAACCCCACAGCACACTAAAGGGATAGTTTACCCCAAAAATGAAAATCCTGTCATAATTTACTCACCCTCATGTTGTTCCAAACCTGTATGACTTACTTTCTTTTGTGGGGCAAAAAAGTAGCAGCTTTAAAGAATGTCCGAGCTGCTTTTTTCATACAGCAAAAGTATACAGTAGGTGACTAGGGGCTGTCAAAATATTAAGCAATATTAAGCAACATTGATAATAATGTTTCTTGAGCAGCAAATTGGAATATTAGAATGACTTCCGAAGGATCATGTGACACTGAAGACTGGAGTAATGGCTGCGGAACATTCAGCTTTGTCAGGAATAAATGACATTTTAAACTATATTTAAATAGAAAACCGTTATTTCAGATCGTAATAATATTTCACAATATTACAGTATTTTTAATCAAATAAATGCCTTGCTAAGCATAAAGGACTTTCAAAAACATTAAAAAACTGTACTGACCACAAACTATTGAGCAGGGTAATGTATACTGGAAAAAAAGATTGTCAGTGAGTGAATTATATTGCTATCTGTTCATCATATAAAGAAAACTGTATGTATTATAAATTTCTATTATATGAACTCATTTGATTGCACTTTCATTTTTTTTATGGTGATTTTTTATTTGACAGCACCTGATCACCGTCTGCGCTTTCACTGTCTAAAAAAATGAACAGCCTTAAAATTCTTCAAAACATCTATTTTTTTTCATAAAAGAAAGTCATACAAACAAACAAATGACAGATTTTTAATTGTTTGTGTGAACTGTTCCTTTAAATGAGAAGCAGCTGGTATGACTCAGCCGGTTGAGTTCATGTGTGTTATGGCTGAATGTGTTACCTCGTTTCCCAATCTGTACATTGGCTTGTCTTCTCCCGTTGCCGTTTTCCGCATAACAGGAATAATTACCCAGATCTACCTCCTCCAGTGAATCTACGGTCAGAGTAATGGACACTTCCTGTTCACCCAGGTGTTCTCTGACCGTCCTGGCGGAGAGAATAAAAAAACAATGAGCCATTGTTCACCAAAGGCTGTGGAATAAAAGTTTTTTTAATTAGCCCCTTTTGATAGAGGATTTGGGGGATACATTTTAGACTGAGCAGCTTGTAGAGATTAGAAATTTGGGAGGAAGGGTTTCGGGTTTGGTCGGCGTTCAACAAATGGGGCTCTCATTTAATTATAACAGCGCATTTTCACTCTCTTGTTTGTCCTGGCTGAATCATTTGAAACGGAAATTTCATTTAAAAGATGCTGACATTGGTGCTTCTTAACTGCATGTAAATGCAAATGCATTCGGCGCATGGTGCGAGATACATTTCGCTGTGTTATTAGGATGTATTCAGCGCTTGCTCAGATCCAGCTCTCTTTCAGACAGGGGAATTAATAATAGTGTGTCATCACAGCGACCACCCCTGCTAGATATAAATAGGCTCATATACAAGCTTGTGATATCAGTAATTGAAATTGTACTGTCGACATCTCAGAGAACATTTAAAGTGTGCTTTACCGTGCACTATCTATCGTATTGAATAAGCGATTTCACAGTGGAAGCTAGTTTTAAAAGCAACTGTTTCTTGTATACCATTACAACAACACTATGGTGGTACAGTGATAGTAATACCATCGAACTTTGATATATTATCATGGTACTGAAAGATAACCTTATTCATTTACTATAAGGTATTTACACTCAACGCCAAAGTATGCTATTTGCCATGGTACAGGAATACTGTATTGAAAAAAAAAACACAATTTGTCTGTAAACATAATAATTAAAAATATTATA
>NW_015645530.1:211849-216421 GCF_001515625.1 Sinocyclocheilus rhinocerous
CTTTTAAATATTTTATTATATGATAAAATATAAAATATGTATGTAAATAAAAAAGGAAATAAATAAATCCATCTGTCCATCCATCCATCCATGATGGTCTAAGCTGTTATTATACATCTGCTGTGTAATTTGCATGCAATACTAATGTTTGCATATGTTTTTCAGTATGATATCCTTAATTCAGAACATGGGCTATTTTTTAAAGATTGTTTGGGGAGGGGGTTGTTTTGAGCTTGTGTCACAACATGTTTACTCTCGCCTCCACTGTGTTCCTTCTTACTTGATTTCACTCTCTCGAATGCGACTCTGGTCCATGTCCTCAATGAACTTCTCTCCTTTCATCCAGTAAACAAGCGAACTGATGTCCCCACTGTACCCAAAGAAGGCTCGGCATGTCAGGTTCAGCATGCTTCCTGCAGGGGTAAAGGAGGTTTGTGATTACACATTGATACCAAACTTCCTTCTTTTTTGACCCAATAATTCCTCTGCCCAGGGCTTGCTGCCCTCTGTAAGAATATGTTGGGCCCAAACTGTGTTTGTGAAGCCAGAGGTACTTTCCCTGCACTGGCCACTAGGGGGTCTCACTGTAATAAATGGCAGCTGACAAGCTCACAATGGTGTTTTGTAGTTTAATGAGACTCACCAGTGTGCTTGAAAAGCAGAATCATAATCAGGGAGCTATTTCTTGACAATACAAAAATGTGTAAAATGCAATTTGTTCTCAGTTCTTTGAATTGTATTTCTTTAAGATTTCTTTGAAACACCCTTAATAAAGCATTAAATTCAGTTAGATCTATTCTTCTAAAAGCAAGGGTCTTCAACAGGAGGTCTGTGAACCCTCGGAGCATGCCAATTATTGTTTGACTGCACACAGATTTTTGTGAAAAAAGAATGCATTAAAATATATTATTATGAGCCAGTATTAAAATGCGACACTCACTTAAATACAATATGTAACAGTAGGTTCCTGCTTTCTCTATCTATCCACTAAATATGGAAGCCTGTTCTTGCCTTGAAATAAAAAGTAAAAAAGGTAATAAAAAAAAGTCAGAATTGCAAGCAAACTTGGAAAGAGAAAGAAAGTCAGAACTGAGATATAAAATCCATTTTATGAGTCAGAAAAAAAACAGAATTCTGAGATTCTTGTGATTCTTTGAAAAAAGTTGAAGTGCCCTGTTTTAAAGTATTTATATGGTGTACAAATGATTAATGTACAGTACACCATTTCCTCTATATAGCACATAAAAATTGTTATTCCCCTTTACTCTGAATTGAATTTCTTAAAGGGGTCATATGATGTTATTTTAAAGATCATTATTTTGTGTATTTGGTGTAAGAGAATATGTTGACATGCTTTAATGTTCAAAAAACACATTATTTTTCAAATACTGTACATTATTGTAGGTCCTCTATGCCCCGCCTCTCTCAAACGCTTCGTTTTCTACAAAGCCCCCTCCTTTGACAAGCGCAGTCTGCTCTGATTGGCCAACTGACCCAGTGCATTGTGATTGGCCAAACACCGCAAGCACTCATCGGAAATGTAACACCCCTTACCATAATCGCCAGCTTCATTTGCGTGAACATTTGGGCTGTGTTATGCAAATCTTCCCACATCGTGACGTAGGTATGTGGGGGCGTGTTAGAACGAGCCATTTTAGGTAGGCGTGGCTGACTCTTAACTTTTATAAAGAATATCTCTTTGGATTTGAGACTTTAGTCTTTGCAACTTTACAGATCTTCTTTATGCACCAAGAGCTTGTAACACTCCAAAGAGAAAGGAAAACTTGAAATCGCATCATATGACCCCTTTAAAGATTACTTTTAATCACTCTCAAAGTATCAAGATCAGTGAGATCTATACTTCTAAAGCAAGGGTCTTCAGCGGGGGGTCTGCAGACCCTAAGGGATCAGGCAATTATTGTTTGATCTCAAGCTATTTTCTGTGAAAAAAAAAATCAATAAAAAATTGCATTAAAAATACAAACTACAATCCCTAACAACAGTGTGTTTATTTCAGTGTATGAACATGTTTATCCTCAGTGGTTTGAAGTGCTGCTTCTTTTCTTTCTTTAGTTGCGGTTGACGTGGTAGTTCAGCCTTAATGTTGTGATGTTTGTCGGTTGTTTGACGTTAATTAGGCATGTCTTTAGACTAGCAACGAATAAGACCCAGCACCAGGGAAGATCTTGCTCCGGGCCCCCAAACAAACCAGAAATAGTGTCTGTCTCTCACCAGGATGTGAAGTACATGTGGAGCATCTGATCAAAGAGATACTGAGACCACGAGTCTGTAAAACAGCACCATATACGCATACTGTAAATGACATCAAGTCACAGAAATTTAACTGATACTGGGTTTGATGTATTGTTGACATAATAATAAACACAAATTACGTTTATGGAATGTTAATGTTCAGACATTCACAGTTTGAGACCTTTAAACCAATTACATTTACATTTATCCAAAGCGACTTTCAAATAAGGCAAAACACAAGCTATTTATCATACAGGAGCCAGCGACATTAGCAGCGCTGCAATACTGAATTTCAAGAGTAAACAAAAGCTAGAGCAGAAGTGCGACTGCAGAAGTAGAAAAAAGAGATTTGAATTTGAATTTGATTAGGATGTCAGTGGAGCAAGACTGAGAGGGGTGAAACGTGGGCCGTCACTGGTCGGTTAAAGACCAAATACACTGGCATTCTTGTGCCAGGTTTAATTGAGCTAGTTTGAAGGCTGGCCAATACAGCATTGCAGTCCAGTCTTGAGATGACAAGATCCTGGATCAGGAGCAGATCTGTATGTACACATTAGAACACACTAGCAACCACTTACATTAAGCTAACAAACACACAGAAACAAACTAGCAACCATTCAGAACATTTTATCAACTGCATAGCCTAGCGGAACCAACATACTGTTATTCTACAAACCTGAGTTAGTTTTTTTCTTTTTTGAATGACTCAAATCAGTCATTCTGTCATTCAAATCAGTATCTGTCTGATCTGTTCTAACTGATCAGAGTTATATTTTTTCATTTAAGACACTGAAAAATGGCATATACTTCCATTGAAACTTTCTGAATCCCAAATTCTTATTGCAGTATAAATGCTTAACATTGTATAAGCATCAAATTTCAAGACTTTTATAAGCTTTTTTTTTTTTTACTTTCAGGCAAAGCTTTGTCAAGCCATCTTTCGAAGTTTGTCTTGTCAAACTTTCCTTTTCTAGATATCACAGTGCTTGCAAGACAGTAATATTCCTTTGAGATTCCTCAAACATTGTATTTGTTGTTGTTCTTCTTCTTTTTGTTCATAAAATCTTGCAATCATTTCAGCCCAAACTGTTATGTACATAGTTATATTCACAATGCTCACCAAGGCTGCATTTATTTGATCAAAAATACAGTAAAAACATTATTATTAAATATTTTCTTAATTTAAGCATCACTGTTTCCATTTTAATATATACTAAAATGTATTCTTGTGGTGATTTTTAGCAGCCATTTTTCCAGTCTTCAGTGTCACATGATCCTTCATAAATCATTCTAATATGCTGATTTGGTGCTTAAGAAACATTTTTTATTATCATCATTTGTGCTGCCTAATATTTTTGTGGAAACTGATAAACTTTTTTCAGGATTCATTGCTGAATATAAGGTTAAAAATTTATTTGAAATACTGTCATTTTTGTGTATATGATTTGAGCCTTAGGTCTGCTATCTATGCTGTCTATGTTTTAAGAAATCTAAGAATTTAAAATGTAACTGTGACACTGATAACATAACATTTTTCTCTCTAACATCTATTTGCATATGGAATTCAGATTAGTCTTTCCTGTCGTGCCTATATAATCACAACAGTGTTGCATTGCTTGTTTATTTTTATGCATAGCTGGCAGAAAATCAGATGTGTGCTGATTGCCATGATGACATCAAACGGCTCTGATGCAGTATTTCTTAACACATATCCAAGCTTAAAACTCCAACACTATTCGTTTGCTGCCTTGAAAGCACTGACATTTCCTTTAGAAAATGCAAATCTAGTTGTTGTCTCTGCTGTTATCATCACAATCTCGTCTGCCTTCTAATCAGAGGATAACACACTACAGATATGGAATAATTTAGTAATTTCAATACATAATTTACGAAGCAACTAGAAAAAAAAAACAGATGTTAATAAGGTCTGCCACCAGAGAGAGCTCTAAGCTCTATCCAGGGCCATTTTTCTGTTTGGAGTGTGTTTTTCAATGCGTTTGAATGAAAGGCAAGTGTACTGAGCTGTTTGCTTGCGGTGTTTTGCTCCATTTACCAACAGAGTCGAAACACTGACCAAGCATTCCTGTAAAAACATACACACACACAAAAACATACAGGTCTGAAGACAACACACAGCCATGAATGAACGAATAGAGACCTATGTTAAAGGGGTCATATGATGTTGCTAAAAAGAACATTATTTTGTGTATTTGGTGTAATGAAATGTGTTTATGTGGTTTAAGGTTCAAAAAACACATTATTTTCCACATACTGTACATTATTGTTTCTCCTCTATGCCCCGCCTTTCTGAAACGCGTC
>NW_015645530.1:216437-219827 GCF_001515625.1 Sinocyclocheilus rhinocerous
TGTTAGAACGAGCCGTTTTAGGTAGGTGTGACTGACTCTTAACTTTTATAAAGAATATCTCTTTGGATTTGAGACTTTAGTCTTTGCAACTTTACAGATCTTCTTTATGTACCAAGAGCTTGTAACACTCCAAAGAGAAAGGAAAAATTGAAATCGCATCATGTGACCCCTTTAACATTTTGACCTTCACTCAGAATTCACTTCACTTAAAGAAAGAATCTTCCAGTGCCGCTGCTTTAGCAGACTGAATGCACACATTTCTTTGTATCCATCTTTTTTCTCCCCTCCTCCAATTCTTCACCTGATTTGTTCCTCAGCAGTGCAACTCAACGGGGACGTGTAAGACTTTAATTATCTGTATAGAATAGGGCTTTGTGAACAGGTACTCCTCCGCAGATCCTTTCATACTCCCTGTCCTCCCCTCATCCTTTCTTTCTGATGTCATAATAGAGACCCTGCCTCAGCACCTCTCTCACCGATGTTACAGCGTGTGTGTCTGACACTGAAAGAGTGTGCAAATGAGAGAGAAAAGACAATTAGTACAGTTTAATCCGTTTTTTAGAGCTCTGAGCACAGTCTTGAACAAAGAGAAAGTTTTCTTTTATAAAACACAGACTCACACACACACATTCGATTTCAGAGGGAACTATTCTAGAGGTATTAAAACATTCTCTCAATTACAAAAGCACACACACACACACACATACTGACACATATGTGCCCCCTCCCCCTCACACAGGCGGCATTTCTCCAAAGGATCTGTTTCAATCTCCAAAATAAATCCAAATCCAGATATATCAGCACGTCAGCAGGCCCTTACGTATTCAACCCACTGCTTCTATTCTTCTCTCTCAGCATTCTCTCTCTCTCTCAGTACAGCTTTCTTCCGCTGACAGCGGGATCAAACTCCGTCAGACCCCTGGGAGATCATGTGTGGAAATCGCACGCATCACATGACTTGCAAATGAGAGAGAAAAGACAATTAGTACAGTTTAATCCGTTTTTTAGAGCTCTGAGCACAGTCTTGAACAAAGAGAAAGTTTTCTTTTATAAAACACAGACTCACACACACACATTCGATTTCAGAGGGAACTATTCTAGAGGTATTAAAACATTCTCTCAATTACAAAAGCACACACACACACACACATACTGACACATATGTGCCCCCTCCCCCTCACACAGGCGGCATTTCTCCAAAGGATCTGTTTCAATCTCCAAAATAAATCCAAATCCAGATATATCAGCACGTCAGCAGGCCCTTACGTATTCAACCCACTGCTTCTATTCTTCTCTCTCAGCATTCTCTCTCTCTCTCAGTACAGCTTTCTTCCGCTGACAGCGGGATCAAACTCCGTCAGACCCCTGGGAGATCATGTGTGGAAATCGCACGCATCACATGACTTCCTGTTGGTGTGTGACTATAGTCCAAGGCTGATTAACTGCGGAGGGCAGTTTTGGAGATGAAATTACATTAGGATGGACTGAGGAGTCAATAGGATAGTCAATTCAGTTTATTCAAATGTGAGAAGCAATGCAGTTTTCCTGGTATGACTGATTAACAAACATAACTGTATTCTGTCAGAAAAATGGCGAGAAAAATAAGTGTCTTATGCTCATTCATTTAGTTGATCAAAAATAAAGTAAAACAGTAATGTAGTGAAATATTATTATAACTGTCTTCTATTTTAATATATATTTTATAATGTAATTTATTTCTGTAATGACAAAGCTGAATTTTTTGCAGTCATAGTCTTCAGTGTCACACGATCCTTCAGAAATCATTGAAATGCTAATTTGGTGCTCAAGAAACATTTATTATTATTATCACCATTGTTAATACAGTTGTGTTGCTTAAAATGTGATACATTTTTGACATTTCAGGATTCTTTGATGGAATAATTAAAAATCACAGAATTTTAAACAGAAATTTAAATCTTTTGTAACATTATAAATGTCTTTACTGTCACTTTTGTTTAATTTGATGTATACTTGCTGAATAAAAGTATTAATTTCTTTATAAAAAACACGTTTTGATTGGAAGTATATTGCCATGTACTAAAAAGATACAAGGTTTGGAAGGACATGAAGGTGAGGGTGGATAGTTTACTATTCCTTTAAAGATCCTTTTAATATTTCAATTTAATAGGACTCACAGTCAGACTCTCTTCAGTTTCCTTCAGCTTCTAAGAGCCAGCAATGAGGACTGCGCATTCAAATCCCCAAAGGAAATTTAATAAACTCTGGATATCTGACAAACGGCCAGGATGGACACAAATGAGGTGTTTTTGGGCTGCACATCTGATTTGATCTGATTATTCTTGAAGCTCAGGCTAGGAAAATAAATAAAAATGGCAGTTTGTTCAAGTACGAGTAACTCATGGATTTGAACAAACTGCCATGATGTCACCTGAAAACCACACCTGTATGTTACACAGTTGAGACCACTTCGAAATGTTCAAAGGAACCACAAAGTGACGAACATGACTGGGACATAGTTATCAATGTTTGCTCTGAAAGGTGAGATTTTTCTTTATTTTAACATCCTAATATACGATTCCTTAGCTTTTTTTTTATTTATTTTTTTTAATATTATTAGCTCCCAACAGTTTGTAGATGATTGACTGTGAAACGCGACACGAGTGAATGTGTGTGTGTGTTTAATACTCCTCTTTTCTGAATGCAGGTGAGTATGAGTCTGTTAACAGACTGACAGGTGGTTTATGTATGGTTTAAGCTACGCCTGAAACTAAACCTCAGAAGGAAGGGTGTTGTGGAATGTCAGATGAAAGGATTTCTTCTTACTAAATTGAAGGACAGAAAGGATAGAGATCAAACAATTTAGAGAGATGCAGGGGATAGAGAGTCAAGGGTTAAGCACAGGGGCGTAACATCTTGTATGCAGGGTATGCAGGTGCAGATGGGCCCGCCGAGCCGAGGGGGAACCTTTAATTGAAACGAGGGAATGAATAGAGCCCTGCACGGGCCCAGCCCTTCCGACAGCTTATCAGAATATTCTCGGCCTGAGTCTGACCCGAGCCCGTGTCTTTTTTTCTCTCTCTCTTTCTTCCCCTTTACACAGTAAATAGTCTAGTCCAGTTTTGGTTTTTAATGGCAAAGTGGTTATATTTCTTTTCGTTTCTTTATTAAGTTAATTTAGAAATATGTTTGGAACATTTCATGTTTGTTAAATTCAAGTTTTTTTTTTTTTTTAAGTAACGACCAAGCGGACAGCGGTGGACTGAGTTGAGCATATATGTTTGATCAATTTAGCCTTCTCAAATCAACATGACTTGCCTAAAATAAAATCTATAGACATAAAACACTTCATGCAATTCACAATATTAATTAAAAAATTTAAACTAGATAAATGTGTGCTGTTAGACGCAT
>NW_015645530.1:220238-228217 GCF_001515625.1 Sinocyclocheilus rhinocerous
TCAGGATCGTCAACTTCATCTTGTGACACTGACTCAGAAAATACTAGTTCATTAATAAATAATTCAAATATCTCCTTAGTATTTTATTTATTTATTTATTGTTTGTTTGTTTTTGTTTTTTGGGCTTCTGTGCCAAGATTGTGTTTGCATGCAGTACAAATAGCCTAAGGTGGCATTTTAGTACCATGATGAAAAATAAGATTAACGTCATAATATTTTAAGAATAAAGTCAAAATTACGATAATAAAATCAGGTTATTATAGGCCTATTGCGTGAAGTTAATGTGAGAATTCCACACTCCACAAAATAAAAAATAAAAAAATAAAATAAAATAAAAGGTCTGTGGCATCCAACCTGTCATTCTTCACATTTAACATAAAAAACAGCAATAAAAGGTAGGCTTATTGACGTTTTTTGAAACTCTAATTGATCGATTTCATGAAACATTCGTTTGTATTAAATTGTTCTGATTTTTTCAACATGCATTCAAATATGTATTCAATATTATTTCCAAGCATTTATACCGTAAATAAAACAGCTTGTGAATACACGTAACATTAATCACTTCAGAAAAATCATCAATAAGTTAACCGAGTTGGAGCCAATAACGTTTGGGGGGGCCCATACTAATTTTTTTGCATATGGGCCCGGGGCTGACTTGCTATGCCACTGGTTAAGCATCAAAGAGTGGTACATATAGATGGATTCAAGTAGAGAGTGAAATGACACTATATTTGTTGTGTCTCTATGCAAGAACAGGTAATTGGTTACATATGCCATTTATCTCCACATCTACATGAAAGACGTCTGACTATGCATAAAATCTGTGTCCATTTTTCTGTTATTTTGGCAGCCAACTTAGACAGAAAGATATTGTCTGGATGACATATGCGACAAACCAGCATTTATTTTGTTTGTCTGAAAAAATCTGGATATTTTATTTAAAAAGTGAAATATACAGGATCCAATGCTTTGAGCCTTAGAAACTTTGGCTCAGACATTCTGATAAATCTCTCTGAATTAAAGTCAAATGGGTCTGGAATGGTATGAGGGTGAGTAAATGATCACATAATTTAGGGTGAACTTTCCTTTTAAAGGGCATGCCAAAAACTGCCAGCACATGAAAGGTTGTGGCAGCTCTAACAGGGTCATATGCATGATTAGAAACCGTGGCCTTGTGGACCCAAAATGTGGGACAAAGGACTCTGGATTAAAGTGAACACTTCAGAATAGAGATAAAGCGACCTCTCCGTCTAGTCGTTCCTCTTTTGTGCTCTCTCTCTTTCTCAAATTAAGCTGAAAATGTATGTGCTCAAAAATGTGAAGCGGATAGCTAAGTTGCTGCTCATTGGCTGTTACGATCCCTCATTTGCCTACTGCGCATTACACACAAATGTTTATTAAACAAAGATTAGATTTGAATGAACAAGAAATGGCATAAAAAATAATCATTTAATTCATCATTTAATCCACAGCTGTGGCCAGATAGCTGAAAATGGGCTTGTAAACCCCAAATGTCTGGTTCCAGGCTATTTAGCTCAATATCCTAAGAGCAGAAACACAGCTTTTGCACATATCCACTGCTTTTGTACTGTTCCTTTAAGGATATCAGTGTCCAATCTTACCCAATAATAAATTGAGATGTTTATTTAGAGAAATGCCCTCATCTCCCAATGGTTGCTTAGCAACAACTGTATTATTTTGGGCAAGGGTGATTAATATTAAGAAGTGTTCTCTGAATACCTCTGCACAAATCCTCCCCACTTCTGCGTTAACGTACGTGTGTGTTTCTGCGTGTGCGTTTTGTGCCATCTGTGAGGAAGCAAAGCAAAGACACACAGTGAATACATTTCAATTAAGTTAGATTATGTTTAGTTAACCCTTATGTTCATTTGAGATTGATTTGACTTTTTTGTTGTTTTTATGACTCAGAAGCCCCAATGACTCATCATTTACAAATAATAATAGCAGTTATAAAAATAACAATTTAATAAATTCATCTGAGCCAATCACAATCCAGTAGGTAGGTACACTGAAGCTTTTTCCCTCTCTTTTCCCACAATTTTCAGAAATCTAACTAGCATCCATTTCAGTAATTTCGCTTCTGTTCTGTGTCGACTGGACCCCTCCAAAAAACATTTTTGAAAAATACAATAAAAGAAATTAAAATAAACAACTGACAGGGGTGTACACATAAAAAAAGTTAGCATGTGAAAATTCATTGCATTTATTAATGCTTTGTATCCGAGTTCTCTGAGACTCCAAACAAAAGTAATGAAGCAATTTTTCATAAAGGACGGTTGATGCATGTTATAAAGCTGAAATTTTGTTTATAATCAGATCTCATAAGATTAGAACAAGCAATGGAGTTTCAACCAGATATTTCAATGTTTATTGGTATATTTTCGAGCCCTTGAGGGCTCTAAGAGCCCATACAGAACATGAAGGTTAAGATGAACTCTCATCAGTCCAATTCAATATATATAATACAGATAAATAGTCAAGTCTTTCCTGCATTGTTCCTTTCTATCTGTTCATCTTGGCTGGCAACTGCATAGAGACAGGAAAAAAGGTCACCTTTTTTCCCTTTTTCCATGTTGAATGTGAGTCAGCCCAGTTACTTTCTGACTCGTTTTTTTCCTTTTCTTTGTTTGTCTGCGATATGTGAGTTGTGCTTGTGTGTGTGTGTGTGTGAGTGCCCCTGTTGTCATTAATAATGTTTGGATGTGATGGGTTCACACACAGCACACTCTATCCGTCTCTCTCTATCCTTCACTCATCATCCCATCATCCCATCCTCTCACATCATCATCTGTTCCGAGTCTATGGCAGGGAGCATGAAAAATGATTTCAATAGCTCATCTCTCATAATAAGCATGTTTATAGCAAGTAATGACCATATACATCATACATATCACATAGTATTACACAGTAGCATCAACAAATGCTGGAAATAACTAGTATTAGTCCAGCAATATCCTCTTACCTGCTATATACTTATAAAACGGTATGTGTTTAAGTTTGCATGTGTGTGTGTGTCTGTATCTGTGCGTGTCCAATAAGATTTCTGCAGGAAGTGCTCAGCAAGGAGCGATTCCCTCCTGAAACGTTCTAAAAGCATTAAATATTCTTCCCCCAGCTCAGAATTCTGTCTTCATCTCTCAGAACCTCCTTGCATGTTCCTTAATGCTCTTCTTTCCTTCAAAATTGCTCTCTCATTTCCACTGTAGTTGAACTGTAGTAAAAATGGTAATCAATAAAAAACATGGTTCATTTTCATTTTGCTGGGGTAATTTTAATGTGGTCTGTGCTACTTGCGCGTTTCTTTGTTTGTTTGTGTTGTGAGCATTTGCACATGTGCTGCCAAACTGATGAAGATGTTTTCTTAATTTGCTGGTGCTTTTTCTATTTGCATGTGTTTTCTGAAGTTGCAGCGTGTTGAGCTCTCTCGGCCACCGTGCAATTATCATATACTTGTACTCACAGAATAAGTCGAATAAGAACAATTGACTGAAAATCTTTAAATGATGCTACATCCTTGCCACCAGGTGTCATTATAAGTCTAAGACGGCATAATTTACTGAGAAAAGATTTTATATCACTTATTCACTACAATAGTGATTAAATTAAAATTCTATTTAGGTTCTCATGATTCTGCAAAGTATTTAGAAATACAAAAATGTAGTTTTTCAACTGAATTGAGAATGAGAGATGAAACTGAACACAACACGACAAAGTCCAACTCTACTGGGTTCTATTATTCAGCTAAGCAGCCCACAACGCTCACGCCGTCTAATCCTAAAAATTACTCATCATGTGGTCAAGTGTGTCTCTAGTCGATGAGTGGTGTCCTGCTCTCTCTCTGCTCATTCTGAAGGCAGAACATGGTCAGAGCCGCCACAATATGCTCCAATCTGCTCCTGTTTCCAACATGCCTGGATCCAGAGTCTCCGCCAAACAAACAGACGCGGCTCCATCCACACATACACACACACGGTTCAGTTCAATGCACACGCTAACAGACTAGCGCACATGCGCGAACAAGCACATCTCAGTCCGTTACATATATTAAAGTGGACGGTATGCGTGTGTTAACATGCACAAGGAGCTCGGATCAACACACACACGCACAGCGAAATCCAAAAGAAGGCCCACTGAATGTTTCGGCACCATATGGAGCGGCTATTGTTGGGAGACAACAGCAGATAATTAGCATAGAGGATTTGCATTTATGAGAACGACTTCCATTCAGAGCGTAAACAACATAGGATCATAATGCTGACTATAGCAGCTATCTGTCAAGCAGGGGAACTCCTTTCTCAAGCGTTAACACACACACACACACACATACGCAAATGCTGCTGCTGCCGAGTTAGTGCATAACTGCATGGCATGAGTTTAAACATTCTTGATGAGTCTCTTTTAGTAACAGTTTGACGTCTTTTTAATAACAAAAACAGTTCACCCATTTTTTTAACTGTTTTTGCTTGTGTTTTTGAGAGTAAATCCAATACAATGACTCTCTTTTTACTTAGACAATTCCTTGCACAAACACAATTCAAATGCCTGAACCACATCGGCTGTTTGGAATAGAATACTACCGTACTGCTTACTCTGCAGTATACTGCATAATGCCTATTACAGTATTTCAAAAAGACAGCACACAGTGTTTCACTGTAATAAGAGGAAAATTCCTGGATTAAAAGTGAATTGTGCCCATTATTTGCATGCGCTTTCTGCTGTTGCTATACCACGACTGTTTTTTTTTTGCTGGGACTGTAGAGCAATTGGCTCTTTAAAATGCCAAAAGTGCATTCTGCTGCACCAAACACCTGGATATATGCCCGGTTATAACGCTCTTCATCATCATTCATCATTATTTGATGAATTAATTACTGCCATGATCAATAAAAAATGTTCACAAACATCTCTTTAAAGTAGTATTCAATTTACTGCTAGCTTTCCATAAGCAATATGCCAAACAAAACATTATTGTCAGCGCTATTTGATGCAAACTTTAATGGCATCAAATAGCACTGACTTATGTAGAACTGGTACATTAAACTATGTGTCTTTCTATGTGTCTATGTGTATACACAGTGCCTTTCAAAAATTAAGGGTAAGATTTATTATTTTTTTTTTTGTGTGAAAGAAACGTATATATCAACGATGCATTAAATTGATAAAAATGACAGCAAAGACTTACATTGTTACAGAAGATTTCAATTTTAAATAAATATTGCTCTTTTAACCTTTCTTTTCATCAAAGAATAAAAAAAAACTATCATAGTTTCTACAAAAATATCAAGCAGCAAAGCTGTTTTCAACATTGACAATAACAGACAATATTAGTATTTTTAAATACTGCAGGCTGTTGAAAATTACTTTTTTAAATATATTAAATGAGAAAACATATTGCGATGAAATATTTGCTTTGGGTAGCATAAGAGACTTTCAAAAACTTTTAAAATTAAAAAAACAAAAACAAAAAACAAAATCACTGACCCCAAACTTTAAAATGATAATGTACATTGACATAGTGTATATCCACTGGCAGAAGCACCACTGGCCACTACTGCCCCTAAAAACAAAACAAAAAAATAACACGAATAATGCACTCGGCACTTGATTATTTAAGATGCGAGTGATATGACAAGAAAGTGGATTTCATTCAGAAACACTTTGGCTACAATAGTGCAACTGTTTGAACCTTTAATTTAGTGAGCATTCTTTTTATTTCCATTTTGTAATCCAGGTTTGTGCAAACATTTTGGCAGACCCTTCAAAAAATGGGTCAACCAGACAAATTGTGAAAAACCATGATTGATATCGCCTCCGGTTCTTTTGTCACCCTGCAAATAGATGGTCAAGTCGAGTGCAGTGCATCATGGGATACACTATTCCACGCAGTGTGCTGTGGTTCTACACTGCACATTTCAACAAATGTAGCAGGTCATCCGGGTAATCCATGCATTCAGAAAATTTGCATACTGCGCACAGCATATTACATACTACGTTCTTACAAAAATAGTACATGGCATTATGAACAACCCCCCTCCCCTCCCCTCCCCTCCTCTCCTCCCAACACACATGTACACAAGCAGAAGCTGTTCTTACCGAGCTGCACATCCATGGTGAGGAGCTTGTTTTCAGAGGGAAAGAGAATCCTGGGGGGCTCTTCAGTCAGAGGAGCTGAAACACACACACAGAGCGTTATTATTACTAAGTGACATCAAGCACCTCTGATGAAGCACACACTGTCTCCCTCTCTCTGCCCACACATTCGTGATTGGATGAGTAAACTCCAGCATCTCGCCATCAACATCTCAGCGAGAATTGTCTTGGTCTCCCCAGTGCTCTCGTTTCTGTTCTTCTTGACTTTTTTTCCCTACCCATCAATCCTCCCCACATCCCTCTCTCTCCAGATCTTCCTCTCCCCATGTGGGCACAATGCTCCAAATTCCAGCTCATTTCCTTCGAGTCAGAGGTGTGTACGTGTCTTTCTCTCTGGTGATTATGCTGACTGTGTTTGCTCAGTCGGCTTTTCTCAAGCACAGGATTGCTGTAGGTAATACTACATGCACCGTGTCACAGTGGCTGCATACGTGTGCGTTTGAATTCGGCTTGTAACTCTTAAAACTCGAGGATGTATATTTGTGTGTGTTTGTCGTGGCTCTAGATTGGTTCTGGGTTGCGAGTGTGTGTGTGTGCGTGACGTGGGGGGTGCACTTAATAGACAGCGAGCTGGTGGAAGTTTAAGCCGCGCGATCGCTCATCCAAAATCCAATTTTCACTCGGCGTAGGAAAGCGCACTGGCCCCTCCCAACGGATTATTCCGGGTGACTGACGGATAGCAAACAGCAAATTAATGAATTAAGCTTTCGGAATATACACATCTCGCTGCTGACCCATGCTGCGCATTTCTCTGTTAAAGTTGTAAGGGAAATGGACACATTAGTTCACTGGAAATGGACGGTATGACTAAAATCGTAAATCACTGTGTAAGAAAACCAATATCACGGTAACGGTATATATCACAATGTAGCTGTATGATGGAAATTCAACAATAAATAACATTGGTCATGTGCTAGTGCTTGTTTTTGGATATTAACAACTTGTTTTAAAGGAATACCCTATTTTATGGAATATAGTTTTTTTATCACCTGAAAAGCACTGTGATTTATATTCTAAAGTGACTTAATATTAAAGCAATTAACATCAAGCACGCAAAAGTTGCGCAAAATGCACACACTTAGATTTGTGCCGAATGAAAGAGGTACCTGAGCATTTTTAATGGTGCATTTACAGTACCATATATCAGCCCGGTAGTTTCAGTTTTATTTTAAATAAATTTGTTTTGGGCTTGATAATAAATGTATGTTTTTTTATACTTATATTTTTCATTCCTGTTCTGTTCTGAAAACCAATAAATTTAAAGGATTTGTTGTGGAGTGAGGGGAATTACAATGTTTATAGTGTTTATAATGTTTGCAACTTTTACATTATTGAATGTAACAATAAAATGGGACTTATACACTGATGTAACTTATCTGCGGGTTTTTTT
This sequence comes from Sinocyclocheilus rhinocerous, assembly GCF_001515625.1. Classification (NCBI taxonomy): domain Eukaryota; kingdom Metazoa; phylum Chordata; class Actinopteri; order Cypriniformes; family Cyprinidae; genus Sinocyclocheilus; species Sinocyclocheilus rhinocerous. The sequence goes on from NW_015645530.1 coordinate 227,803, forward strand.
CCCTCTCAAAAATGCAAAAATTTTGACCCATGTGCAACCCGTTTTCTGTAAAATATGTGACCCTGGACCACAAAACCAGTCATAAGGGTCAATTTGAAATTGAGATTTATACATCATCTGAAAGCTGAATAAATACATTTTCCATTGATGTATGGTTTGTTAGGATAGGACAATATTTGGATGAGATACAACTATTTGAAAATCGGGAATCTGAGGGTGCAAAAAAAATCTAAATATTAAGAAAGTCGCCTTTAAAGTAAAAATTTTAATTTTAAATGAAGTCCTTAGCAATGCATATTACTAATCAAAAATTAAGTTTTGATATATTTACAGTCGGAAATTTACAAAATATCTTCATGGAACATGATCTTTACTTAATATCCTAATGATTTTTGGCATAAAAGAAAAATCTATA
>NW_015645530.1:228971-250803 GCF_001515625.1 Sinocyclocheilus rhinocerous
GCTTTCCATTGATGTGTGGTTTGTTAGGATAGGACAATATTTGGTGAGATACAACTATTTGAAAATCGGGAATCTGAGGGTGCAAAAAAAATCTAAATATTAAGAAAGTCGCCTTTAAAGTAAAAATTTTAATTTTAAATGAAGTCCTTAGCAATGCATATTACTAATCAAAAATTAAGTTTTGATATATTTACAGTAGGAAATTTACAAAATATCTTCATGGAACATGATCTTTACTTAATATCCTAATGATTTTTGGCAAAAAATAAATCTATAATTTTGACCCATACAATGTATTGTTGGCTATTGCTACAAATATACTCTTGCGACTTAAGACTGCTTTTGTGGTCCAGGGTCACATATGGTAGTTTAACCAAAAATGAAAATACCCACTCTCATTTTTTTGTTCAGTGGAAAACAAAATATTTTTCAAAAAAAAAAAAAGGTTTTTCAGACTGAAGCTTCAAAAAGGACACCAGGCACAAACTCGTTCTATATTTCTAAAGTCATATGATAGTTTTAAGAAATTGTTTTGTTTAAGATAGAAATTTAAGTTGAGTTGGATCTTGATCTTCAATGAATCAGCTGATCCAGTTCACAAAACTGATTCATTTACAAACTGGATTGATATGATTCTTGAAACTACAACCCTATTCAAACTGTAATTGTTTCTCATGGGGATGACTGTAAAAATACATTTGCAAGCCTCCTCAGAAATAAAACTTTGGAAATAAAAGAAATAAAATCTATTTTAAAATTTAAAATCTATTTTAAAAATTTAATTTTAAAATACATGCACATTATTGTGAGGCACAACAATTACCATACAGCACATGGCAGTGGTCAAAACGGCTATTACAAAAATACCCTAGGTCCACGTGATAAACAAGAAGTGAATAATAACATTCATTTTGGCCTGGTTCTTCTTCAGAGCCATCAATGACTTCGGATAGTTGTAATACAGCACACCTTTACTTTACTTTTTTTCTTGCGACCTTCAGTCCTCATTCATTGTAATTGCACGGAAAATGCAGCCAGCAAAGCCTTCAGAATAATCATTTTGTGTACCACAGAAGACGGGTTTGAAACAACATGGGGGTGAGCAAATGATGAAAAATTATTTGCAATTTTAGGGTGAACTATACCTTTAAAAGATTTTTTTTGAGAATATGAGGGTCTTTAATGAGCCTGTCAAGACTGTAACTATCATAACATGCTTTAAATGCAGCTTGAGGACGTGTGGAGATTGAAAGGACGAGAGAAAAGAGAGAAAGAGAGAGAGGATGAGTCACCATACAAATTGCTTGCTGTCTGGTAGAACAATTACACAGCTAATCTAAGCAATGAGCAATGTAGTGTCACCACGACTCGAACCCACAACCATGACAAACACCCTCAAAATAAAGATGCTATCGTCTCTATGTCTAAAAGTAAAAAGAGAAAGAGCGAGACAGAGAGGAGAATTCACTAAGATTGAACTGCGTCCACTGACAGCACCATTTATTTGCGAACACTGTCTGTGTTGTTTTAGCACCCAATTCACTAGCGTTCACCAAATCGGTTCTGAATTCAGATAGAAAGGAGGTGTTTGCGCAAAAAAAGAATCAAAATGGTTAGACCTGATTGTGATTCGTTAGAAGCTGGTTTTTGCCTTGAAATACCGGATGCAAAAATGGCACGACTGTTTAGTGAATTTGTCCCTGAGAGAGAGGAATACAGAGGGAGATGAAAAGAGAGAGATAGAGTGGAAATGTGGGTTGGCTCTGAAGCAAGGGATGAGTGTGACGGAAGGATGGTGTGATGCAGAAGAGGAGAGAAATAAAAACACTCGGGCCAGCGCGGTGGGGAGACTGGTTACACACAGCGGGAGCGAAGCTACAACCCAGAAAAAACTACAAGAATCAGTCCGCTTTTAAATTCCTCCATGCTCTGTGTGTATTATCATTCTCTCTGACACACACTCACACACATACGTAGAGTAGTTTCTGTGTGTGAGATGAGTTCACGGAGTTTGAGACTGATATATTGACAGACTGCGAGTAGGAGAGGTGTGATAGCACAGGCTCCCTCTGAGGTTCACAACTCTTCTTCTCTAACACACACACACACACACACACACACAGATACATATACACATGGCCAAAAACACACATTTCATAAATGTATATGGCCCAAAAAAGTAACTGGGCATGCTTAAAATTGTATACAGTTCTATGCATTAGATAACTGTACACATTTCCAAGTTGGAAGTCTGAATTTGAGTGGTGCTCTGTTGCACTTTTCCAGGCAGGAAGTTGCACATTCTGATTTTCTGAGTTGAATGGGACACAGATTCACTAGAGGCACCTGTGTGAAATTGAGGGGAACTGACTCTGCTTCCACTAAAATGACCATGGAATCAGCTGGTTAGAAGTGATAGTAAAATGTTAGAAATTGCTAATGCAATTACATTCATAAATTGTTTAGTGTGACTTAAGTGACCAAATAGTTTTTGGAAGCCACTGTATACACACACACACACACACACACATTTAAATGGCAGATTATTGGAATAGTAATATTAATAATACTAGTAATAATAAATAAATTGATAATATATTTTTATATAATATTATTGATATTGAACAGAAAGTTTTGTTTCTGTATATTTCCTAACTGCTGAGGGGCAAAGGTAAATATGACATTTATTATTATGGGTTTACGTGAAGATTGTTTTAAGTTAACTTAAATTAAGAGTTGTTATTTTTTTATTTAAATCTAATAATGAATATTAAAACGGATAGCTCTCAATTAATTAATGACAGAATTTTCATTTTTGGGTGAACTATCCCTTTAATGTTAGGTGCAATTAATTGCGATTAATTTCAGATTTTTTTTTGCATAAATTATAACCATTTAGAAAAAAGATTTCTTTTTTCACAAAAATGCTTTACATTGCTTCAGAAATAATAACTACAATTATACAGTATAAGTATACTTTACTTTTAATTTGTTAGTTGTTGTTTGCTCTCAATTATACTGTAATGTTGAATGGGTATAGTAAATGGTTAAATATAAAAAATACAAACAAACAGTTAGTACTGGTATCAGTGATACTCGCCTTCAGTCATAAAAAATATGCCATTAAACAAATATCAAAAACATACTGTCTTTATGTTGTTTCTACATTAATTTGAAGATTGAATGTGAAATTATTGCAATATAAAAGTATTTTTAAAAACTTTAAACGGATAGTTCACCCAAAAATGAAAATTCAGTCATTAATTACTCACCGTCATGTCATTGAAAACAAAAATAACGACTTTATTCAACAATTCGTCTCCTCTATGTCACCCTATAGCGCCATTTTGAGAGCATCACATACGTAAACAACGTATGCAACTTATGTACGCGGATACGTTGTTTACATTCAGATCAAAGTGTAAACAACATAAACAGCCTATCCGCGTATGGTGCTGCTGAGACAGAACAGCATATGTTGTTTTCGTATGTGATACTCTCCAAAATGGCGCTATAGGGTGACGTGAAGGAGACTAATTGTTGAATAAAGTCGTTATTTTTGTTTTCTTTGCACACAAAAAGTATTCTTGTAGCTTCGTAAAATTACGGTTGAACCACTGATGTCACATGGATTTTTTTAACGATGTCCTTGCTATGTTTCTGAGCCTTGATCATGGTAGGATCCTTGCTGTCTATGCAGGGTCAGAGAGCTCTCGGAATTCATCAAACATATCTTAATTTGTGTTCCGAAGATGAACGAAGGTCTTACAGGTTTGGAACGACATGAGGGTGAGTAATTACTGACAGAATTTTCATTTTTGGGTGAACTATCCCTTTAATGTTAGGTGCAATTAATTGCAATTAATTTCAGATTTTTTTGCATAAATTATAACCATTTAGAAAAATTTATTTTTTCACAAAAAAAGCTTTACATTGCTTCAGAAATAATAACTACAATTATACAGTAAAATTATACTTTAATTTTAATTTGTTAATTGTTGTTTGGCTATTTTTTATTAACAATCAAACATATCTTAATTTGTGTTCCGAAGATGAACGAAGGTCTTACAGGTTTGGAACGACATGAGGGTGAGTAATTACTGACAGAATTTTCATTTTTGGGTGAACTATCCCTTTAATGTTAGGTGCAATTAATTGCAATTAATTTCAGATTTTTTTGCATAAATTATAACCATTTAGAAAAATTTATTTTTTCACAAAAAAAGCTTTACATTGCTTCAGAAATAATAACTACAATTATACAGTAAAATTATACTTTAATTTTAATTTGTTAATTGTTGTTTGGCTATTTTTTATTAACAGACATCTTTTTGGATCATCAGTCAACAAATGTCATGTTGTCAGGATGATAGCAGACAGAGCTGCAGCTTTATTTCACAAAATTTAATTTAAACCGTCTCATTCATAGATCATTTCAAGTTTATTTTGATTTGAACCTGACAGAAAGTGATGTCATCTGAGTGGGAGAGTTATTCACTTTGCAATTAGTCTCTCCATTTCCTCTAGTTTGACACATTCATGTGGATTTGTGGAACACAATCGATTCAGCCAATATTTAAAAAAAATTATTTTGTGGTGTGCATTTTTATTTTCAAATGTTGCCTCAGACATAGGACTCTCTCTATCATAGTTCATATTGCATAACTCTTCTTAGCCAGTATGCAGTGTGCAGTGCAGGTTAAATAAGTTACATGGCACTCTGACTACTGTAACACTATTTTTCCATTACAGATAAACCCAAAACAAGGGAACGGCTAATCAAAATCATGCACCTTAAACGGCCCGAGAACCATGTACACCGATGTAACGCACACCTTGCGGCCTTACTTAGCAACAGCTTAAACTACAAGATAAACCCTGTGTGATCTTTAGCCTGCAAAAGTGTCCTAGCATCAGCCACAGTGCACGGTTCGCTGGCGAAACTAGGGCAGATTTGATGCTTGGGAGGACACGAGAATGTATTCATTGCGATCACTGCAGTACACTGCGCTGGATACGATTCATTTTTGTAGAGCATTCAGAATATCTGACTCTATATTCAGTGATATCAGAGATTTTCATGCTGTGCATTATTCCTGTTCAGATGTCCTTGAGAAATAAACTGTGAGATAAAAGGAAGCTCTGAGGGGAAGAACTACTGGAGTGGAATGTAAAAAAGGTGGAATGTGTATTACTGCCGTGTGTGTGCAGGGCCGGAGCTAATGGGGTGAAAGGTGGGAATGATTCTTGGGAACTAAAAGTCCAGAGGGGCCCATAACAATTGAGACAGGATTGATGAGCATCTGGTATAATTATTTCAATATATTTTACATCAAAATATGTCCAAAAAAAAAAAAAAAAAGATAGGAAAAAAGCAAAAATAACGCTTTAACCAATTTTAGTCAGTCATTCAAGTTGTTTAATATGTGATCGCCTAAACCTAAATGAGATATATTACATTTTGTAGTATATATTACTAATATAATACAAATTTATGTAAAATCCATTAAAATCCGAATATAATGTATTTTACATCAAAATATGTAATACAATAATTGTGCATTTCACCTAAATGAAAAAATTTAATTTTGTATTATATTTTAATATTATTAATATAATACAAATTGATTTAGAATTCTGGATAATTCATTTGTATTTTACATCCACATATTTCACAATAATGAAAAACAAATCAGTCCCCTCTATCTAAATAAAAAACATAACATTTCATAATATATTTTCATATTATTATAAAACTGATCCTGTATAATTAATTAAATGTATTAAAAATGTTTATAAAAATACATCATAAAACATGCGTTCATGTGTTTCAGTCCATGGTCCCTTCCACCTAACTAAAAAATATCCAATTTTGTAATTTATTTTAATATTATTAATATAATATAAATTATGCAGAATCCTGTATAATTAATTAAAACGTATTTTACATACAAATGAGTACAAATAATGAAAGCATAACTTGGTGCCCTAAATCTAAATGAAAAATATTACATTTTGTATTATATATTCATATTCATATTATTATTATTATAGAAATTGGAGTAAAATCCAGTATAATTAACTGTATATATTAAAAATATGTATCAACATATGTCATAAAATAATTAATACACAAATTGTGCATTTCAATCTATGGTCGTGCTACCTAAATTAAAAAATATATGTAAGTATGTCTATATTAGGATAAGAAAATAAACAGGATTTGGGTCGCCCGCTAGCTATGGCCGTGAATAAAAATACAATAATAATAATAATAATAATAAAAACAATAGCAGTCAACAGAATGCCCTCAACATAACAGAAAATAAACGTGTGTGTGTTATTGGGTGACTAAGAGAGAGTTAAGTTGTCGCACTCTCACTTAGCGGCATCTGTAATTAATCCTTAATTAAATATGATTACATAACTCTCTACTGATTACGGGCACATGTGCACACACACACACACCGACACTCACACACACAAAACACACACACACTTATCTTGTCCTGATTAGACTTGACAGATGCAAGGTGTTGGGAGCATGTGTAAAGAACGTGCTACGGCAGCCCCAGCGCACTATAGGGGATTTTAAGACAACGGGGGCTCCAATCAACATGGAGATCAATGGATAAACAAACAAAACGCACTCTTACCTGTGTATCATCTTGTAACCACTTAATACCTCCCCTGCCACTCAGCAGCGCTTCCCTAGCCATCTACAGTACCCCTGTAACCCACAAACCCCTCTGTCGTCAATGGGTGACTGGATCGAATCTGGGCGACTGCCCTCGCCTGACCGTTTCCATGGAGATTCAGTGGGAAGGGCACGGGTTGGTACATGTGGGAAAGGTACAAGAAGGTTGGCATTGTCCCTGGATTGCTCCACCGCAAGTCCCACCCGGGCACACACGCTTACAAGCTTTCACTGCTCCAAACCTTCCGTTGGCATGGACACCACGCAAGTGTCCATGGAAACCACATTGTCTGTACTAAAATAGCAATAGGAAATGCAAGCTACTTTTGGAAACTGTTTTTCTGCAAGCGCTACTGTACTTGAAGGCATGATTTAGAGTCCGTAAAAATTATAGAATCCTTTTGTTGTGCATTTTCAATGTATTCCAAAGCTAATAGCAAAGCTTCAGCTGTAAAAAATTGAACACTCTTTTTGACTGATATCTAGAGTTTACACCCAACTACACAACAATCACGCTCACCCAGGAAGTAATTTCTTCACTGTTTGTGTGTGCAATGCGCATGATTAACTGTTTAAACACACATTTTTGGCTCTCTGCCTCGAGAGAGGATGTACAATAGCACTGATTCACATCATGGGCCGTGTATTTTTGTAGGTCAGTTTCACGCTTCAAATTTTCAGACATGCACGAGCGCTCCATTCTTTGTTGTCGAAAAGCATGTCCGCAGTAATAGACTGTCTGTAAGCACTCAAAACAAGAAAATAATTCCGTGTTCTTTCGCTAACTTCCTCCCTCAGGCGCACAGGCAGCTCCACCAGATAACCCGCTGCAGAGATGTACCATCGAGGCAAGTTTCTGTAGCAATTATAGAGACGTACTGCTGTAACCAGCTCAAAACAAATTGAGCTATAGTGCTATGATTCTGCCGTAACTGCTCTACGACTCCTAACATCAAAACTCTGCCTCCGTGACGAGGGTTAAATCGAGCTACGGACTAAATTTTACTGTTAATGGTGGCTTTTCCGTTGAGAATCATTTGCCGTCCTGGACTATAAGTTCCATCCAGGAAATCATCCCTGAGAGTCTAATGCCGTCCTAAAATAGGCTTTAAATGAGTACGGGAGGAGAGGCGGAGAGTGTTTTAATAGGTTTCAACTGAATGAGGGCTTAGAAAGGGAGAGAGAATAACGTCTGACCTCTTTTCACCTGTACGTGCCATTTTATTGACCTGCTATAGTGGCAGAAAGGACCGAATTCGCAAGGGACCAATAAGAATCTGTTTAATGGTAGACAGATATGTTTAAACATAAAAATATAGACGAAAATGACCTTTCCGTTGCCGTCTTAGCGTTGTGTGTGTATAAATGTAATTCTCGATCTCTCTCTCTATCTCTGTTATTGTGTGAGTAGAGCAGTAATAGAGGTCAAATGTGTGTAGTGGGTAGTGCACATGTTCACGACACATATGAGCAGTTTTGCTCACGGGAACACAGGTCTGGCCTTGTGTCATAATTCGATCTCATTCCCCCTCATTGTCTCTCTCGACTATCCTAAAGGCCAAAAGCTTATGAATAATATTAATATTAATATTAATAATAAAAAAAGCTGTGTTAACATTAACCACTTCATCACCACATCTATCATTAAAATGACTGTATTTAAAGCTGCAGTTTGTAATTTCTGTGGCACTAAATGAAACTTTTCTGAAGAAAATGTGCATGGTGCCAGTCTGGGCAAAACATTCTTTGCATATTTTATCCATAAACTGTAAAAAAGATACTGTAACAGTTAAAAGGTTTAGTCAAATTAATGCTCTTTGCATGTAAAAACTATGATTTACCATACAATTTACGATGAGAAACAGAAAAAAGACATTTCAGAAGTCATAAAATATAAAGGCAACTTACATGTCATCCGGCAGACAAGTGTGCACTTAGAATAAACAGACGATATCGTCCGCTGGTGTGGACGCTAATATTGCAAGCGCTACTTCATCCAGATCGTGCACACACAGCTCTGCATCCGGAAGCTGGACGCCTCTTCTAAAAGTCTTCTAAAATTCCTAAGCAGAAATTAAAAAAAGTGACAAATAAGAGATTATAGGGGTCTTTTTTTTCTCAGAAGCAGGTTAGCTTAATTAAAAGTCTCCATTTGGTCTCTATTTTAATCGCATTGCTGACTAGGACAATTTGTGATTTTTTTTTTAAATAGGTGAAATTACTGTAGTTTCAAGGACATTCTTATTCATTTGAAAATTTGAATTTTATTGAGATCTGAAACCAACTTTAATATGTAAAAAGAGAATTTATATAGCCTGTGGTTACCAAGGCATGCTCAAAGCAAAGGCCTGAAGTAAAATAAAATAATAATGAGTAACCAGAATAATGAATAATTCAATTACATTGTAGTTTTGATAAACTGAATGGTGCTATAAAATAAAAAGTGTTTGGAAGTCTCTGACACTCTAAAGTTACTCTTCTTTAGCTGAATCTTTTTTTTTATATAATATAATATAATATTATATTATATTATATTATAGGTCACACTTTAATTTAATGTCCAATTCTTGGTATTAACAAACCATTAATACTTAATTTGCTGCTTATTAATAGTTAGTAAGGTAGTTGTTATATTATATTATATTATATTATTACTAGTGGTCTATGAGGGAAAATACCTACATAAATAAAATTTCCCTCACAAACCGCTGGTTTCAGACACATTATTTGATAGCCTTATATAATGAATATAATGAAGTGATATCAAAAAACATGATTTGTCCCATTAAGTGTTCCTCACTGCGAAAAAAATCTGATGCTTGTATTCATTACTGAGCACCTCAACCATTTCTAATGATTTTATATTCTCTGTTGCCATTTATCTAATTAAAAAAAAAACTTTCAGCTACATTTTTTTCTTTTTTTTCTGTGTCTTTGTAAAACGATATGTTTTTTTCTTCGACTACAGGCAAAGCATGATGAATCACTGGGTGAGAGAGAGGGCAGCAGACCGGCCAGGTCAACATGCAGGATAGCTGGAACTATTACAATAGCTTGAACTATCGATAACGACTTTCAGAATGATTTTTTTTTGCAGCTGATGAACTATACAAACATTGACACCCAATCAGAATCCATCCTGCTATAACGAGCTCATTATAGCATGATGGATTCTGATTGGGCGTCAGTGTATCGTTCCTCAGCTGGAAAAAAATCGTTCTGGAAGTGATTCCAACTATATCGTTTCTCTGCGTCTTTATCGTTATAGCTGTGATGTGGACTCTGCTATTCTTTAATATTGAGAACGATTTTTAGAACTATATCGTTATCTTTATAGTTATCGTCCTTGGTGTGAACAGGCCTTAACTCACAATGCAGGATGGGGTTTACTTAATGTTTGTGGTTTCATTGTATTCACTTTTTTCTTTGAATAAGAAATAGTTACCATAATTAAAACTAATGAAATAAAAAAACTTTTTGCAACTATCCTACATTGTTCAATTATTTTCTGTATACATTCTGTGTTGCAAAAATACATCTAACTTTTTGATTATAGATTAGAAAATTTCTTCAAAAAAATCCAAAAAATGAATGAAAGAAACAATCAGACTCTCATTCTAAATCGTATTATTTTTTTTTCATTCATGGAACACAAAATGATACAAATGATGGATGATGACTCTGACTATTAAGCTCCGAAAACCACACAAAGTAGTCCATATGACTCATGCACTATATTTTGAATCTTCTGAAATCATATGAAAGCTTTTTATGAGGAACAGACTTAAAAGTTGTCATTCACTGAAAAACTTGTGCATTAATGACACAGGCAGGAAAGTCACTGTTAACAAAAGCACAGCACAGTGAATGCTCAGCTACATTTTTTTCTTTTTTTTCTGTGTCTTTGTAAAACGATATGTTTTTTTCTTCGACTACAGGCAAAGCATGATGAATCACTGGGTGAGAGAGAGGGCAGCAGACCGGCCAGGTCAACATGCAGGATAGCTGGAACTATTACAATAGCTTGAACTATTTCTCTGCCCCATTACTATAATAATCAGCTTCTGTGACTGATATCTAGTAGTAGTATATATTTATTTAATGCTATGTCAGCATCTAAGGCTATTTTCAAAAACAATTAAAAAATAAGTATAACAAATACAATAAAAACCAGCAAACAAGCAAACATAAGTTATATTACACAAGATTTTTAACATTAACATATGATACAAATTCTGAAACATTTTCTGCCAAAATTATACTAAATAAATCTTTAAGTGAGTTCACTTCATAAAAGAGTTTTCTCCATACATTAAAAGCTGGACAGTCCAATAAAATATGTTTGACAAAAAGGGGAATCTTGCAGAACATGCATTGAGTAGGGCCTTCACCTTTAAGCAAAAATGCTCGAGTCAGTCTTGTATGACCTATGCGACATCTGGTAAATACCACTTGATCAAATCTAGTTTTAAAAGAGATTAAAAATCTGTTTGAAATTTCCGGATGTATTTCATGTAATGAAATCTTTGTATTCCTTGTAGTAAAGAATTTCATAGGGGTTTGGAATGACGTGACACTTAGTATATAATAACACAATTTCATTTTTGGGCAAACAATCCCTTTAATCTTGAAAAGCAACTGCCTTTCTTGCTGTATGGGTCAGAGGTGAACAGTCACAATGCAGGATGGGGTTTACTTAATGTTTGTGGTTTCATTGTATTCACTTTTTTCTTTGAATAAGAAATAGTTACCATAATTAAAACTAATGAAATAAAAAAACTTTTTGCAACTATCCTACATTGTTCAATTATTTTCTGTATACATTCTGTGTTGCAAAAATACATCTAACTTTTTGATTATAGATTAGAAAATTTCTTCAAAAAAATCCAAAAAATGAATGAAAGAAACAATCAGACTCTCATTCTAAATCGTATTATTTTTTTTTCATTCATGGAACACAAAATGATACAAATGATGGATGATGACTCTGACTATTAAGCTCCGAAAACCACACAAAGTAGTCCATATGACTCATGCACTATATTTTGAATCTTCTGAAATCATATGAAAGCTTTTTATGAGGAACAGACTTAAAAGTTGTCATTCACTGAAAAACTTGTGCATTAATGACACAGGCAGGAAAGTCACTGTTAACAAAAGCACAGCACAGTGAATGCAACTGAAACCAAATAAGAAGCAAAAGGAAGACCACGCTTCAAAAAACAACCGGGTATCACAGCAAGTGCTCTCACCCACAGACGCACACTGAAGAGACATCACACTGTACTACCTGTCACGCTCAGATAGGTCGTCCTCCGCACCTGGAAGCCTCCAAAAACCAGCTCACAGGTGTAGTTGCCGATGTCATCCTCCTTCACTTCCTGTATGGAGAGCATGTCTGCGGTCTGCAGCACGCTGCTCCTCCACTGCTGCACGTTACACTCCTGCACACCCGCAGGCAAAGAGAAAAAGAGAAAAAAATATATAGAAACAAAGAGACAAAACGGCACCATATACATCTGCATATACCGTCATAATGAAAAAACTCAGAGGGGAATTCAATAAGAATAAACTGCGCTTGCTGACAGCATGCAAATCAAGCAACGGCACAAACATGGCCCAGAAAAATCAGTGCTAAACAATTTGCAGACTGGAGTTCCTGATCTTGTGGGTCACTGCTGCAATCCAGACAACTGAATCGGTTCTTTAAAATGCAGAAAGTGCTCTCAAATGTATTTTATAACACTTTATAATCATCATTTGATAAATTACTGCTGGCATGATTGATTGAAAATGTACATAAACAGTCTATTTTAAATAATTTTCTGTTTACAGTTTGCATGCACAGTAAAAGCACAATGTTAATTGCCCTCGGCAAATAGCACTGACTTACTGGCATAAAGTATAATAACCCTAATTTGCATAAAAAGGAGGTGTGTTTGCACTGAAAAGAACGACAATGACTTCATTTAAATTCTCAGGGGGCAGCTGCCGTGACGCTGGATCGCAGGTGTTTTGTGAATAAGATGCTGGTTTGTGCACTGAACGGCGCAACTGTTTAGTGAATTCACCTCGGAGTATCTCCCACTGTACCTTGTACCACGTTATCTGCGGTTTTTCTCCAGGCTGAACGAAATCCTGGATATCAGGACAGGAGATGTCTTTACTCTTGCCCAGTTCTCCTTTCTCAGTGTAGCGCAGTTTTGAGTTATAACATCCTGCTGTGTCATTATCAGCAACCAACAGAGTCATAGACACCTTCATACAAAACGTGGAATTCCTGTAACACACACACAGAGTATATAAACTGTGCTATCTGTAATCAGATTAACATATACGCACCCAGAGACATCACTGATCGTAAATTGGTTATCATCTCACAGAGCCTATACACTAAACAAATTATACGAGAATAAAACATGATTTTATTTGTAATTCAACCATGATAGATGTAATTTGACCATGATGGAGCAGAACTTGTCTGCAATTTTCATGTAGGGCTACAAATAATTAGTGTTTTGCTGATGGAATATGAGTAGCAATGAATAGAATTAAATGTTCTCTTAAAGGTTTTAAAGGTTCATTTCATACATTTTTTATCACTTTCCATTTCCCCCGAGGTCCACTTATAATGTAAGTGAATGTTTTTCAGTAGAAAAACATGTCAAATTTAGTATCCTACACTCTCTATGACCCTTAATTAAATTGGATGTTTGTTTGTTTTTTGCTGCTGTGCCTTTAAGACGTCTATGAAAGATGTGAAAGTACAGAATGAAATGTTTTTGCAGTTCTGAAAGCAGTATGTTTTCAAATTATTATGAGCATTTATTTATTTACTTTAAAAAACGAGACTAATTATATGATCCTGTTTTTTGTTTGCATAAAAGTCAGTAAAAGAAAATTATACAACCGCAAAACGCATATTCACACGCTCTGTAACTCAGAAGCATTGCATGTCAACACACACTTCTCTACATTGATGAGTGTGTCTCCATTAAAAGTGCATTAGTGTTTATTTTGTCCAAGGGCTTTGAGTTTAATAGCTGCTGATAAGATTTGTTGAAATTTGACCTTTTCGGTGTAATGACCTCACACCCCCTACCGGGTTACCGTGGTTACAGAGTGCTTGGGGGGGCAACCTGCAATGCACTTGTCTAAAAAAAAAAAACCCAACAACTATAAGCTGTCTTTCTCTCTGCCCTATTAACTGTATAGCAAAGACTATTTTTACACTCTCACTATTTTCAGACACCCGCATTTGTCAGCACAGTCTCGTTTTATCACCCTATAAACCTAAAAAGAATACTAATATATCTGCTCTCTCCTACCGGTGTGTTGCTGAAAACTATTGTTTATGGTTTAATCAGCTCAAAGCCAGTCTCAGAGGAAACAGAACAACAACAACAAATCCTATTTCCTGTTGCTAACTGGGTTCTTAATAAACAAATCTCTATAGCTCTGTTTTAAACCTAGTGAGCTGCCTACATAGACAGCTTTCTTCTTAGGCAGCATCCTAACTGAATTGGAATCTCATAAGTGACTGATCTTACAACTAGCAGTCATTAGGGGATCAATGTTTGGGTAGTTCATTTAGGCTTTTATCCACTGCTGAGAAATGCTGCAATCTCAACAATTATGCTGACAAAAATGGTTGTTTACTCCACTGCCGGCCATTCAAAATGAATTGAGCATACTGACTAAATCTTATTGCTTTTGCAAATAACATATAAATCATCAGAACTTCATCATATTACACTGATGTGAAAAAGTTAAAATTGTGAGCTAAATCAAGTCAACATTATTAGCATAAGCTAAAAAGTGCAATATTCTTAAAGGCTGTTCATACCAAGAATAACTATAATGATAAATCTAAAGTTTTGATCGTTGTTCTAATGTTCTAATTGTTCCAAATCATAATTCTGTGAAAATAGGAAAGTCCACACCACCACTAAAACAATAACAACACAAAAGGACAATACCGTTGGACTCACTTTCACTTTTTTTATTTTTATGTTTTGCTGATGAATGATTAAAATATTGGCAATATTATTTTATTTAAAGTTATAGCTTACTCAAAAATGACAATTCTGTCATTAACTCAACTCTAAACCTATATGATGATTTTTTTCTTCTGTGGAACATAAAAGACAATATTTTCATGAATTGGACTCCAGTGTTGTTTGAGTTCAATATTTTTCACAATTTCTTCTTTTGTGTTCCGCAGAACAGAGAAAATCACACAAGTTTAGAAGAACTATCTCTTTAAAATGTCTTGCGACTCGTTTGCCAACTTGGATGATTATTTTCTCTGATGCATTCTGTTGGGATTGTTTTCTTTGCAAAGGATACATGTGATGCTGCCTTAGAAATAAGGTGTCTTTTAAAACCACCTTCACACTGAAAGCATAGGATTCCTTAAAGTGATTTCTAGCAGGTCTCTGTGTTTATTTTGTGTAAAAATAATTACTGTACTTTTTACTGAATATTTTATTAATAATTACTGAAATATTTTATATGTCCTACAGGAATGCTTGAAATTAAGGCAGCACGGTATTTAAAATTCACTCTTTTCCTGTTTCTGTCTGTCTGTTTTCAGTACACACACACACACACACACACACACACACGCATATACAATAAGTGTGACATTCTGTGATGCAAAAGTGAATATGATGAGTAGATTATGTGCTTTGACCTCAAGTCGGTCGGAACCTGAGCAAATGAGGACCCTGGAGAATTGCCTGACTGTTTAATATGTGTGACAGTGGCCTGCGGCATTATGGGAGAGTGCTGGAGTGTCAGTGTTTGATTGATGGATGACAGAACGTCTCACTGTCCTCTGCCGTCGCTCACTTATTTCACTTCCAGTTTTACTGTCCCTGAGAAGCTTTGGATACAGAAACACAACCCTCACACACACACACACACACACACACACACACACACACACGCACACAACACATACAGATACTAATACACACATGCTTATTTTCTCAGCATGGCTCTTTTCTTGAAGGCTTTGAAAGACAATCAAAAAACATCAAAGGAAGAAATTAAGCATGTTCTCCGATCCGGCTAATGTCCGAAAGGCAAAGTGTGTGTCTCCTTGTGGATTTGTATAATATCTAAGCGTATAAGTGTTCACACATACACATGTGCACGTGTCCCTCTCTCTCACCTCAGAACGCAGGAGTACAGACCGGCGTCCTGCAGCTCGGCAGGCCGAAACCAGATGGCGTCTTCCTCTTTGCTCATGCGTACCCCATCAAAGGAGATGGGTTCCTCGAAGTCACCATGTCCCAACCCAGAACTTCGGTACCACATCAGACTAAGCCCAATGCTCTGTGCCTGGGTGTAGTTGGCTCTGATATAACCGTAAAAGAGAGCACACTTTATCCTCACCGGCTCTCCGTGTAACACCCGGTATTTCAGATAGTCCACGGACCAATCAGTGCAGCCGTCCACTGCAGAGAGACAGGAGGACAGAGATATTAGTCTCTACATCTTTAGAAATTTGCAAAGTTTCTTTATTAATCAACCATTTGGCCATCCTATAAAACATTAAATAAAATAAATAAAATAAAAAAGTTATTGACAGAATTGTCTTTTTCAGGTGCAATATTTCATTTTGTTACATTATTTTTCAATTAGTAAATCCATAAACACACATCAGACCCTGTAGGTTAAAAAAAAACTCATTAATTTTTGCAGATAAAGCTTTAGATACAAACAGGCACATATGCCACTGTGACAAAAGACAAATTTTGAGCTATTAAAAGGCAGATTTATTGTCAGAAAATCTCATAATTATTGAGATGTTAAGTCAATATGAGTCAGAGTTCATTTTAAAGCTTGGTTGCTATAGAGAAGTTAACCCGTGCAACTAATTATACACTAACTAATTATGTTTCATTGTTGTAATTAACTGCTGTGTTTTATAATGTTTGCATATGCAAGTACGTGTGTGTGTTGGCGGATCGCTGTGCGCATGTGTGTGTGTACACAGGAGATGGCATGAGCTTGTAATAAAAGCAGTTAATTGCTTTTTGAAACTCTGGAGATGAAGAATACAGAGATATTAAAATCTGATAGGACAGTCAAATAATCTACTGTAGCCTTCATAACCAAGATATAAAAAACGAAAACCTAAATAGGCCCCATATTTTACATAATGTGATTTTGCAAAGTGCCCCCAACAAAACCAGCATTATATTTATGTTTATTACATCATTTGAGATACTGAGGTACTGGTGGCCTCGAACAGTGATGACTGATGTGACTCTGTGTGATTTTCTTTCCAAGTACAAAGCCAAAAATAAAAAGCCCAAATTGTGACAAATACTATTGCTACAGCAATTCAGAAGTAATACACTTTTTATATATTGTATATTTTTATATATTGAGTGTATGAGTATTAAATATTTCAAGCAGTATATTGATTTTGAGATTAATTAATAATTCAACAATAAAAACATGCAGGGGAATCGCCAAACTTTAAAACAGAAGTGTACCTTGCCTTAAAAGTGCAGTTACCTCACCTGACCAGATCCTTAAAATAGCTTTTATTAGTGTAACTCATTATGTCTCATGTTGTGTTATTTAAATGCATTATATTTTAGCCACTGTAAATCTGAAACATTCCAAGTAAGTAAAAACACATTTGCTATGCTTTTCTTTAAGGATAGTCATGGTGACCTTGAGGAACTGGAACCACGGATGAACCTTTAGAAACTAGAACCTTCATTTTGTCACATTTCAACAGTAGTATATTCATGATTTCAGACTGTTTTAGTCGTTTTTGTTTGTTTGTTTGTTTCAGAGTAGTATTGCAATGTAAAAAAAAAAATCTTTATTTTTGTACTAATTGTCTGAAATCCTTTTGAAATGCAGCTTCTGTCCAAAGTAAAATGCTTTATTTTGTACATGGTACACACTTTGGAATCACAGATTCTAGCCTTCATCTTGGAAGTATGGTCCAAATAAGAATTTTCACTGGATATTGTCATCTGAACAAGTAAGTAACAACTCTGTCACTTTTGTTCTGACCAACTGACGAAAAAAGCATTACAATAAATTGCGCAACCAATGGTGATTAAATCTAACGGTCGCAAAGTTAGCTCATATCCCATCAAACCGTGCAAATGATTATTATTGTTATACTTTGTTCTCAAATTGTTAGTTAACAACATCAGCATTGCGTGACTATGTGTGTATTACCGTTAGCTGAAGATTTAAATTTCTGTACAGTCTAATCTCTAATTGTCCTACCATTCGAATTCCGTATAAAGAAATTATTTTAACCCAAAAAGCAAATTATCCTTCTTTAGAACTGGTTCTCTTTAAAATACAAAACTTGTGTAATCCCACGTAGGCTATCTGTAATCAGATGCACATTTAAAACTGGAATATAATCTAATTTCAGTCACTTACAATTTCAGAAACACATAATCCTTTCTGAATTACAATCCGCCTTCAAAATGATAAATTTAATTATTCCAGTTGCTGTGAGAAAAGGCTATAAACGATTCGCCACCTGCAGGATCCTCACATGAGATATAGCCTACTAGCCAGGACAACTTTTTAAACTTATATTATAAGCTTACCGCTGTGAATCAGGCTAAGGTAAGGAGATAGTTTTGAACACTGGCTGGTTATGTACTTGATTCAAAAATTTTCAGAAATTGATTTTGGGTCATTTTTAACCAAAAAAAAATAAAAAATGTTACGGACTGCAGCTTTAAGAAAATAAAGCCTATTTCTATGACATTTAAAGGGATACTTCATCCAAAAATTATTATTATTTTTTATTAGCCAAATAAATTCAGTATTATAAAAACATAAAAAAATAATAATATAACAATACTCTTAAAATGCAAACAATATTAATAGTCTGTAAAATAGGCTTAATTTTATGCACTTCCATTTTGTTTTAGTTTTGATATTGGGGAAAAATATGACCAGGATATTTTCAGTTTTCAATAGAATCATGCAACAAAAGCTTTCTGTGATGACGTACATCACAGGCTCTTCAAAACACACTCTTTTTACTTGTTGTGAGAGCATTAAAAACACAATACAGCCTTACATCACATAAATTACGATTCTATTCCAGAAAAGCAAAGCTCTTGTCATTGAGCACAGTCCTCTGTGTTCCTGGTTGACTGCATTGCCCTTGACCAAATTCACAAATGGCTAAATCCGTCTCTGTAATAACTTCCCAATTGTGTTCAAATTAAGTGAAACCCATTACAGAACATTTTCTCTCCGATGCGGAGGACAGAACATCCACTCATTATTTCGTTTTCCGTCGATGCAAAAAGGTATGAAAATAAACAGCATAAACTGTGCGGAAATGCTTAGTGACATACTGCTCATGTACAATATGCACCCCTCAAGACGTTTTCCTTCATGCCAAACCCAGGCGCTCGTCACTTATGAAAATGCTGAGGCAATAGATGGCAGTTTGCTGAATCTTTTAAATGAATACGATAGCGAATAAAAATTATTTGATGACATGCGCATTCTGCCGAATCAATTACATTTAATATGACAATTACATCACCCTTCTCTCCCATTCCACTCTCCTTTCTCCATCTCTCAGTTTTCTTTCTGTTTTGTCTTACATCTGTCTTGCATCAGTATGCTGTAACTGCACAGTGTGAAATGACTCTACTAAACCCTGTTAACCTCTTCAGGTGTCACCATACCTTGCTCTCCATTAGTCCCTGTTCTGCTACTGTCCGTGGTGCTGAAGTCCAGCTGTTTCATTTTATTTTCATGTCCTATTGAGATCAACTTTCATTTTTTACGTTTGTGGTCACAGAGACTTGAATGATGTTTGCGTAAAATTAGAAAAGCAATTTTGCAATTAACATCATATTTTTACTTGACATTTGTAAAAATCAGTTAATCAGATCTTAATCAAATCTCAACAGAAACATATTACTGAAGCTTTATCTCTGTTTTACCACAGCCTACCCATTTTCGTAACATTGTTTCGGTTTATGGTCAGTACTTCCCTGCAAAAGCTATTGCAATTGGTATAGTTTGTAATCTAATCATGGCAAAAATGCATGTATTTCTTTTATATAATTCTTAATTTTTTCTTATTATATATAGTTCCACACATAACCTATATACTGTTTTGTACACTAAACAATACACAGTATAGGCACAGTGTGCACACCAATCATAGAATCAAATCATGCATATTCCAGCATTATGAAACTAGGAATCCTAGAATTGAATTTATAATGTTGCAAAAGTTCTTCTGTTTCAAATAAATGCTGTTCTTTTGAACTTTCTATTCCTCAAAGAACCTAGAAAAAAATGTATCACGTTTCCACTAAAATATTAAGCAGTTTTCAACATTCAGAATAATAAAAATATTTCTTGAGCATGAAATCAGCATATTAGAATGATTTCTGAAAGATCATGTGACACTAAAGACTGGAGTAATGGCTCTACTGGTTTCAGCTATTTTAACTAACTAACTAACTAAATAAATAACCAAGCAAGCTAGCTAGTGGGCCATAAAATGGAACCAGACCGAATACAAATTTGCTAAAATAAGTATTTGACTTTTGGTTAACAATAATACATGCAGCATATGTGAAGTGAGAAGAAAAATTAGGAAAATTTACAAAAATTATAATTTTTTTTTTTTTTAAATACCATGCACTGATGAATTGTTTACAATAAGACCAGGAACTTGCATTTAAAAAGTAAACCGGCTCCATCTTTATTTCATGTTGAATTAAAGTGTTTTTTTCCCCCAAGCCATTAAAATATTATTATAGTATATTTTTCATGGCTGTGAGGTCCCTGAGACTCCAAACAGAACAAGAGGTTTAAATCTAAAAGGGTCTTTGAGTCGCATCACACTAATAACACAGTCAAAAAGAGATGAGGCAATTACATGGTCATATTAAACCTGAACGCACTGACCCAATAAACTAGGAGGTATGTGCCTATATACTACAGGCTTGTGGCTCTCAAATGCACACATGCAAACACACAGTTAGCTTTGGTTGGCTGCACATTATGCAATGATTTCCAGATGTACGAGGTCTTAGATATGTAAAGACAAGCTTCCACTCTAATATCAGGTGCGCTTTAAACGGCTCCCCACCGCTATAGGAAACTCTGACCTTTTTATGTAAGTAAAAGGGGGAAAGCAAGAGAAGGAAGGAGAAAGAGAGATGTTTCATCTGTATCTCCAGCTAAGAACCCTGTATTTCTTTGCCCAAGCGATGCTAACAAGCCAAGCTTCCCTGAGGCACTCTGGGTAACAGATAAAAGAAACGAAATGGAATCAAACTGGAATCAACTGCATTATTTTCTCCCTTCCACCCTTGCTCTCTCTTGGAACGCTCGGATCACTCGCACACCTGAAGCCTGCTTCTTTCCCCCAAAGCCTCTTTCTCCTACATTCACTTCACAAATGTATCCCATCATGCTCGGTTCCTCTGCATGTACATGCTTTTCTCTCCCCTCTCCCTCTCCATTCCCCATTCTCTTTTCATCCTCTCATCTACCCCCACCCCATCTATCTATCTTGTTTTTCACTGCTAAATGAACGATAACGAGGTCGGTTGTCTCTGGGGTGAGGTCCCTTATGTAAGCCTATAAAACATTCACATGTTCTCAATCCTGCGCAACCTACTGCACTAAAATAGTCAGAGAAAAACAGGAGCTTGAAAAAAACGAACGAGAAGTTGATTGAACACTCCCTCTCTTTCTCTCTCTGCACTCCCCTTCCTTCCCATTGTGTAAGATAAAACAACCAGCTTGCAAATCATTAAGATTTTGGATGCATTTCATGCAAATTACATCTGAATCCCTCCACGCACACGCACACACACACACACACGCACACGCACACAATCCTATCTCAGGTCTCTGTAGCGGTGCACTTTCATCTCTCTCAAGCTCCGTGTGACAGGGCTGCTTTTACATTGCAGCTGAATGTGGCCCAAATATGATTTCTCCTCTCGCATTTGACACAGATCTGTGTTTAGTTTTTTCGATGACAGTGTAAACAAAATCTGAAGATTACATTTTTAATTCTGATCTGATCATATGGGGGAATCATCTGTAATACATATACAGTATATATATATATATATATATATA
>NW_015645530.1:250883-259300 GCF_001515625.1 Sinocyclocheilus rhinocerous
ATATATATATATATATATATATATATATATATATATTACTGCATATTTTCGATCAAATAAATGCTGGCTTGGTGAGAATAAGAGACTTAAAGCCTAAGTATTACAAACTTTTGACCGGTAGTGCACATATATTATTATTACTATTATTTTTACAATAAAATTTAGTCATAATAATTTTAATGACCAAAGGATATTGCTTGCAGGAGCATTTCCAATTGTTTGTACAATAAAATGCCATCTAGATTGATGTCTCCTTTCTCTAACACCACCTGTCACCAACTTGCTATAGCAAGTAGTAAATCATGGTTTTGCCAGGCTGTGATGTACTACTTAAAAGCAGTTGGCTATTTGAAAAAGCATAAGCCTTTCGATTTGTTCTGCCCCAGCTAGCCGTTTCAATAGGAAATATGTCAAAACAAGAAAGAAAATTCGATGACAGTGTAAACAAAATCTGAAGATTACATTTTTAATTCTGATCTGATCATATGGGGGAATCATCTGTAATACATATACAGTATATATATATATATATATATATATATATATATACAGGTTTGGAAGAAAAAGATTTATAGTCTCAATAAAAATCATTTTTAATCTAAAACTTAAAAATGTATTTATGTAAAACTGTATGACCAGCTAAAAATGCCTCAAGTATATTTTCCTGGGAATAATTCATGATAGATGCATTGCTAAACATTCCGAACTTTATGTAAATGGCTATTTGAAAAAGCATAAGCCTTTCGATTTGTTCTGCCCCAGCTAGCCGTTTCAATAGGAAATATGTCAAAACAAGAAAGAAAATTGTGTTTCTTAAACCATTTCATGCAGTCTTTAATGGCAGTAAAAGTAAAGCGCTGCTTTGAAACTGTGAAAACATTTTAGGGAGGTTGAATCACGGCTCTGGCCTTGAGACAGATATTAGATTTTTAGTCTAGTTGAGGTTTTGTTCCTCTGAAGGGTCATTAGTAAAAATGAGCCATTTATGATGAGGAATTTTCACATTAAAATGCTTGGTTTATTAAAATGAAACTGAATACAAAGAGATTAGTGTTCCCTCACTGTGTGCTTACTCTAAGAGGTTTTTATTTGTTCGTGTGTGTCCCCTAAGTAAGGTACTAATGATCACTTGACAGTTTAAGACGCCAACTGTCTTGAGCAATCCCATGTCTGTGAGCACGCAAATGTGAGTCAATCACGCAAACCTCAATGAGTTTAAAGCTTGTAGCTGCCGCAAAAAGGTTGTTTGGCTTCTTTCTGTGAGAGATGTGTTGAGCAGAAAGACTGAGAGGCTGCGTGCTTAGTGATCCGACCACCGGGGAGTGTCACTGGCCAAGATTACTGCTAATCCACCATGATCCAACGCCTCGACACACACACCAACAATAACCTCTCTATGCATAACCTCTCAATGCATACACACCAACAACAATCACCTCACTCTGCACAAGACCCTTGAACACTTACACATTGGCAGATATAGAGGTTTTCACACATAGGGCATTACGGCATTTGCAACCATACAACAATGGAAGTCTACGATGCAAGGCACTTCACTGGAAGAAACCGTTAAAAAAGCGGTAAAGAACAGCACAGCAATTAAACGTTACACATGTTAACAGTATGGATGTAACGATTCACTCAAGTCACGATTCGATTCACGATTTTGATTTCACGATTTGATTCGATTCATGCTTTTTTTTTTAACAAAATGAGATTTAAGACAAATTATAAATGAAATGTGTCCTTTTATTATTGCTTGGACAAAATGCTGCACGTTTCTTTGTGAAATTGAAATATAACACTACAATAATATACTAATATAGCACTTGCATATTATTGCTCTTTTGTTGGTTTTGATTGCTTCTATTGTCCTCATTTGTAAGTCGCTTTGGATAAAAGCGTCTGCTAAATAACAAAATTTAAATATAATGTAAATGTAAATAACAAAACTAAATTGAAATTTTGCGCTGCACTTATGAACTTTAATATGCATTATACAGAGGCAAGATGAAAAGAAAAAATACCATCTATACTTTCTAAAAACAGTAAGTTCCCCTCAGACATACATTCATATAAACCCCTACTCCTAATTGAATTGCGATTTGTTTAGCATCTCAACCGATTTGAATCGTCACATATTTAAATCGATTTTCAAAAGGCTCGCGGTTAATCGTTACATCCCTAGTTAACATACATCCAACGATACAATAAAGAGACTGTTTGCATACAGTATATATAGAAAAATCCACCCAAAGGCCTTTCATAAGCAGCATATAACCACAAAATTCATACTCTAAAACAGGGTGAAAAGACTGATTTAAAATCAAAACTTCTGTCATAAAACTCTAGATGGCACATGCCGATAGGTTCATTATCTCATTATCTGACATAATGACATCATTTTTCACATGGCTCAGCTGATTGGTTTCTTTTGCATCAGCAGCCAATGAGCTTGCTGTTCAACATTCAAATACTCAACTAGTGCTTGCTGTAGCAGTTGCAGTGCGCTTCAGAAACCCTCCACCTTCCCCAGCTCCACCTGTATAGATCTGCTATAGAGTGATTTCATGTATGTTATATATGGGGGTTATTTCATAAATGTTATATGTGCAGCAGCAGTATTTCCTCCATGCTCACAGCAGCATGTCTGTGAATATATTGGAAGTAGCAAGTCTCAGTACTTGCTCTGCCGCAGCAGCAGCATAGCAGATCTATTCTGCCAAGTCCAAACACATTAACATTGTCATATATATTACCATGCTAAACTCTCAGAGATTTGTCAATACAGGAACTATTTTAATGCAAAAATAACAAACATTATGGTACAGAAATACAAAAACAAAACAAAAACACTTCTGATCTGAGTCACTTTCATGTGAATCAATCTGCATATACTTAGATTTACATACATATACACACAGATGTAATTATAAATTAAAGTACTATTAATTAATTATATGATTCAACTATAAATTTAATGAATTTTTCAATATTTTAATAATTATGAACACACACTAATAATTATAAACACACATATAAAGACAGACATATATTCATATTAATATTGCTTCATATTAAAATTATAGTAATATGTTTGGTCTGAAAATACAATAGGCTAATAACAAACATTATCGTATGGAAAAAATAATAAAACCACTTTTAAAATCTCTTTCTTCATAGAACTGCATTGTAACTGCATTACTGCAGGTTGTTTTTTGGTTTTGAAAACCAAGAGACGAGTCTAAATTAATTTCTGTGGTATCCAACTGCATCTCACAGATTCTGTCAATAGCACTTAACTTCTATTGAATCTGTAAGATTCCCTTTGCCTTTTAACAAAGAAAACGAACTGCTGACATTTAAATTAATTAAATCATGATGACGTACAGTACATACAGTGCAAACATCTTGTACTGCTGTCAATTCAAACTGCAGTTATAGGACTGACCTGTGCATGTACGTTTATGTGTCCGAAGGCGAGCGAGAGATTTTAAAGGAAGACGAGGAATTGGAAATGTGTGGCTTGCAGACTTGTGTGTAATTCAATGCAGTATCGATCATGCTACAGGACTGTCAGGTCAAGGAATTCCGCCTCCACACACACCACAAACACACAACATACAAAAAAGCATACGGGCCTCTAGTGAGATGTGTGTGGTTTAATGTTTTAAACGCTGCCCAGATGCTCTCCGCATAAAGGAAGGATATTAAATAAATAAAAGGGAAAGAGGATGAATAATCCTGTTAAAGATCAAACAACTCCCTCTCCTTCTCTCCCCTCTACAGTCCTCATGGGAAATATAATGCACACACACAAATGAAAGTGCATATAGAACCAAATGACAGTGGTATTCCCTGGTCACAACAATACATGACTGCCTTTACCTGTGAGTAAGGATTAAAGAGGGAAGAGGACAACAAATGTGAAGAAAAAAACATGTTGATGTTGCCGTTACTGATCATGCTGAATAGCTTTCAATGTCTAAAGCCCGAATCACTATTAATATAACTTAGGGCACTAGGGCTCTGTTCTAAACAATTTAACTTTGTTACTACTAAATAAAGTATTAAACTTTGGCACTAACTCATCCTGAACCATTTGTGCTGCGGACATAAATTGTGCAGATTATTGAGTAGAGGTGTGTTATTACCTAATATATTTTCTAAGCAACTAAACTTTATGATTATAAATGAACATGGAAAAAAATTCCATATCTAGAGACCAGAATACTATAGAGACCTTAGCGACCACATAGTGATGACCTGTCAAATGTTCACAAAATAAATGGAGAGTTTCGTTACTATTATTGCTATTATTAATTGATTTTTTTAAATTAAATGCTTTAAAAATAAAATATAGGAGTAGATAAAAAGAGATAATCTTCATAATCGTGCAATCTTCTCTCTGTGTACTTGTTTCTTAAGTTTGAGGGAATCACTCATCTTCAAGGGAGCTCTGTGTGTGTGTGTGTGTGTGTGTGTGTGAGAGAGTGTGTGGTTGGGTAGATGGAGGTGGAGAATTAGTTTAAGTGGGTTTCTGTTGCTTAGATAAGAACCTTGTTAAAATGCTTCACTACAGAGTTTCCATAACTACAGACACATTTCCAAGCAGCGAGGTCATGATTAACACATCAGATTGCTGTTTCGCTCCCTAGAATAAAATGGCTACATGTAGAAAAAAGAATACAACAAAATGTATTCTTAAATTGATATTTTCATGCAAAAAGAATAATTCTGTCACCATCATGTTCCAAACCTGATTGATTGTTTTCTTCATTGCAACAGCACATAGAGATGTGTAGGATATTCATGCTGCTGCTTTCCAAGTAAAATGTGACTGATGCCTTTGAACCCAAGAAATTCTAAAACAAGAAAAAAGCACAATGAAGCTATATTTCAGATCTTCGGAAGCAAAAACTATTTCCACCTGATCTAAACCTTAAATTTAGTTTTGTTGGTGTAACATAATATTTAGGTTAATTTAATGATGTTAAATAATTTAAATACATTTTAATATTGAAATAAATAATTATATCTTTTACTTTGATTAAATAACATGAAATCAGATGTTACCACATGAAGACATTTTTTTCTGTTTCCCATGTGTGAGGAAAATACAAAAAATATTTATTGTTTAAAAAACAACTTGCCCCTGGTAACTGTCTGCAAGAGCATCTTGGACATTCTGCAGAGTTCCTCGTGTCCCACAAAACAACAACAATTAAAAATACAGGTTAGGAATGACATTAACAATTAATTTGATTTCTTCTGAGAGCTATTTTTTAATAGAACAGAATTTGCACAAATCTATTTGAAATGTCAGAATCACAGGCTAACAAAAAATGTAGAGAGATGGACATACAAGACAAATGACAAGTTTTTTTTTTTCATAGCAGTTAAGAACAAGAACAATCATGGGACTGGACTAAACAGATCTCCATCATGGTCACATGGGATGAATATTTGTTATGGAATTTGTTTTCCTCTGCAGCCATCAACCTTGAATTTACATAATTGCATAATTCAACATCTAACGGAAAAGGGAAGAAAGAGAAAGCACAGGTCTCCTTTTAAGCCTCGTTTCCTCATTAATTCGCCCTTAAATTGGCCCTAACTAGGTCTGAATAAATATTCGTCCTCCGAAGATATTCTGTAATCAATTATGAAATATGCTAATGGACTGCTGTTGGCCTTGAGTTATCATGTTACTGTCACTAATTGTAGGTCACCTCATCCCTCGAGGTCTCCTAACATTCACTCTCCGTCTTTGTCACTCTTACTCTCTCCTCCCGTCTCTCTCGCTCTCTTTCAACCAGAAGGCAGTCCTCCTCTGTGATATTACCGTGGAATGCCCGACCACTGGAGTCAATTACAGTAATATTAAATTAACCATTGTATCTCATTTAATTCAAATGTTCTGCTTTAACAAAGAGCCATTTAAGGATAAATAGTATATCTCGTGCTTACTTAAACTGGAACATCTTAATAAGACTTGGCGAAAGCCTCTGATCAAACGCAGTAAAGCAGAAGTACGCCACACGTTGTCATCCTGCCACAGGTGGGCTAGCGACAGACTCGAGCCGCTTTCCGGAAGCTCTTATGCACAATGAAAAGAAACCTGAAATGCGTCCAAAGCCAATTTGAAGTGTTGCAGTTAAAACAAAGCAAGCACTTCTGAACACGAGAGACTAAAACTGGCTTTTCAGCCATAATTATGATCAATTCACTGCATTCAGAAATAAATACAAGAGTCTGGATGGAAAAACCAAGCGGACTGCAAGTCTTTTCCATTAAAAGAGAGAACGAGAGTTACAAAGATGAAACAGTTATTTGTAATTGAGAGATACGGTATGTAATCATGCTCGGAGGAATCGAAAATTCATTTTGACAATCTCGATTGGCTCTTTCGACGCACTCGCGCATTAACGGCCATTCTTTTAAGAGGAAACTCAAACGCTGGTTTCTAATTTTCCATTCCCTGCTTGAATTTGAGCCGGTAATTTCTCTCTCTGATATTGAGGGCAAATGCTAGTCGGTATTTAGTGCAACAGTAAATGGCTGTTTACTTTAGACACTGAGAGCAACTGCACCCCAGTAAAACTGTCATGTTGACTTTGAGTTACCA
Source organism: Sinocyclocheilus rhinocerous (assembly GCF_001515625.1). Taxonomy (NCBI): domain Eukaryota; kingdom Metazoa; phylum Chordata; class Actinopteri; order Cypriniformes; family Cyprinidae; genus Sinocyclocheilus; species Sinocyclocheilus rhinocerous. Next base: position 257,512 of record NW_015645530.1, read on the forward strand.
CTGCTCTCTCAGACACTTTGTGTCTTAGTGTGTGTGTGTTTGCGTGTGTGTGTTTGCGCTGGCTTGACGCCATGCAAATCCAATCACCCAGACCCATAAAGTGTGCATTTCCATTTCCTACTGCTCTCTGTAGAGATAGAAAGAGAGAGAGTGAGAGGAAGAGGTGGAACAATGCTCCTTTGCTTCTCCGTGCTTTATGGTTATAGCTGTTTTGAGTAGGTATATTCATATAAACTCATTATGTACCCCATATTTCTAAGATGATGTGTTTTGGGCCAAACAAGTGATTTTAATCTCCCACAATGCACTGCTGCTCTTATTTACTGTTCCCATGGAGTCTCTCGGGTCAGCAATCGCAAAAATCGCTTTGTCTGCCTCTAATTTGTCTTAGTCAGAACGCATCGAGCAAATTGAGGACATTTCTATGACATGCCGTGCCGAACGAGCGTCTTCCTCCCCGCCCCTCGTTTTGACCTTTCCTTGACCGCGCGCTGACCTTTCCGAGTTTCCGCCAACCTCGAGCATGTTTCTGTCGGACAATAGTGCGACTGTTCGTCCCTGATCTTTTCCCATACCTCTCATCCGCTCACCTCTGCCTCTGGCTCGCCATGGTGACGGAGGTCGAGCAGGTTCGCCGGGCGAGCAGGTGGCCTGTTAACCAATGGGAGAGAGCAATTTTCTCACAGCGCTGAGGGGAATAATGGAAAAATTCCTTTAGTCGACTAAGATGGAGAAAAGAGGGATTGAAGTCTTTTCTGTCGTTGGAGCCCTTTCATTGGCTCGTATAAAGAGAGAGGGTCTGCGGGTCACGGTAACATGACAGCAAGAGAAAAGAGAAAGACCTGAGAGAGAGAACTGAAACAAACATGGGAATAAAGAGAGAAAATCCTGAGGCCAGAGCACGGGCTAATCCATCATTAGCATTTAAACAACAGACATAGATTGAGAGAGAGCGAGGGAACTATAGTGTGCTTAATGAGACAGGGTGAACTGACACTTTGAGCGTGTGTGCGTTTGTGTTTGTGCGTGTCGGAGTTGTGTTGGTTTGTTTTAATTGGAGGTTCTGTCATTTATAAAGTCAAATTTCCACATTCACTGTATAAACACACAGATTTCCATCACTGGATATTCATATGCAAACATCTCTAGCTCACACATGCTGTATCACCCCTTAACTCTTAAAGTTTCCCTGATTAAAATGTTTCATATGTAAAGAAAAAGTGATCTTGACATATACTTCTTGCATATCAAGTCATATCAGTAGCTTAATAAAAGCAGTTTTATTCTACATGAAACGGGTCGCCTCATGGGGGCTGTCATAATGAGATCACATGACCAGCTGAATTCTACAATCTCCATAATACTGGACATTTTTCTTTGCTGAATAAATGAATGAAGGCTGATTTTGAATGCATTTACACACTCGCATTAATATCTGACAACATTTGCATTTTGTGTTATGCTGCATCCACACCACTAGGTGTCAGTATAAAAAGTGCAACATAAAAGATGCATCAAAATCATGAAAATTATTTTTTGGTTGCATTCAAGTCATGTTGGAAAGATTGTACTAACAAGTTGAATGCATATGTATTGCCACCACAATGTTGTAATTGCAAGTGGGAAATTGTGAATTTTCTTTGAGCCTTGAGATTCTGAGTTTACGAAAACATGGTGAACGCAATGGATACAGCTGTAGTTGACAGTAAATTTGCGGAAATGTTTGAAATCATTATTTTTTATTATTGACAGAAAATATATAATATATATATATATATATATATATATA
>NW_015645530.1:259476-277654 GCF_001515625.1 Sinocyclocheilus rhinocerous
ATATTATAAAATTAGCTAAATTGCATGTACAAAATACAATAATATTTACAATGGAATGTAATGCATAATAATTCTGTTTACATAACCATCACAAAAAAAATAAATAAATAAAAAACTAAGTATAAAAAGTACATCAGCATCTTGATCCAGCCAAACTGATTTGAAGGCACCTAATGTTGTAATTATGACATCCCAACACATAAAAAAAATCTTCCCAGGAGGACTTGAACAAATCATTTAACTTTCTTGAATTTCAAGGATAACAAATAATAAGACATTGGTGAGAAGGGATCTAGTCAAGACAGATCAAAAAGAGGCTGTAAGGGATACATTTAATTGCTGTTAGTCAATGAAATATAGCTTTTCAAAAAAATTCTAGTGAACAAAAAAATGCAAAAAATGTTGGGTTATGGGTTGGATTGTGAAAAATTTGACTTCACCGAAGAACATACAATCCATTAAACTAACTGCACTTCTCACAGCCTTGGTTTCATTCACGTCAAATTAAACATGGTGTCTACCTTGACTAGTCCATTTGCAAGCTATTTTTGTTTAATGAGGTCTTGCCCTTCCTTGAAATCACCAAATGTTCTTTTTACAAGCCTAATACGAATATCATCAGCAAAATTCTTGTAAAATGCACCAATGAATCAGCCTCAAATCAACTTAAATAATTTCTTTAGAAAAGAACCTTCCCTCTTCATCTCTAAGGATGACATTTTTCATCTCATTTCTCAAATCTCTTTTCATAAATCTGCATTCAAATTTCAGCATAATCCATAATGCAAAAGACAATTAGAGCTTGATATTTCATAACCAATCAGAACGTGTCCTTGTTCAATTACAGCTGTGAAGTCCTTTAAAACACATCAAGAGGAATGCATGCTGTGCTGATGAGATGTGTGTTTGTGTCGCTCAAAGTCACGAACACGCACACATTCACGCACACATACTGATGTCTGGGCCATGCCTTGGGCCTCTGCTGAGATGATCAGATGGAAAGGGAAAGAGTTATTATTTCATTTTCAGCACAGAGAGTGATGTTGATGTGACTGACATTTAATAGTGTCTTTGAAGCTTTGATTCTGCCGCAATACAGTCAGAAGCGTCACTGAGCTGAACAGTGCAGAGTATACAAACCGTCCAATAAAACTCTCTTGCTGGTTTCAACACACTTCCCCATTTCATTATAGGAATATTACAGGCTACTTTCGGTTTTGGAGAACGTGTCTGTGGCGAGGGGGGCGTGGGAAGGCGAAAGGCTGCAGCGGGAGAAAGGGTTTGGAGACGAGCGGTGATAAGGAGGTCAAGTGAATAATGATTAACACCTGTTTGTAATTCCAGTGATTGGGGGAGAGACGAGAGAAAAGCGCCCGCAGACCTGGGAGAGGGGAGAGAGTTGGAGGAGTGTGCGGATGCTTCTTGGGAGACAGGGCTGGGAAACGGAGAAGCGGTGGCACAGGCTGGGGATGCGGTTTCGGGACCGTCGCAGACTGACTCAGAGGAAACGAGAGCGAGGGCGGAGCTTATATCCCCTGAGCTAGATGACTTTCCGCTGGAGCAGTCTCGTGATGAGACGCTTAAAAATGCGTATGACCGGGTCCGCACCATCGACGGACAGCTTCTCCAGCCTGACCAACCTCTCTCGTATCCTTATTTTTCCCTTATAAAAGATAGGTTGTATCGGGTGACCCAAGATACCCAGACAAAAAGAAATACAACCCAGTTATTAGTCCCAAAAAGCCGTCGGGAAATGCTTTTCCAGGCGGCTCATAGTAGTCCCATGGCAGAAGCAGCGCTTACTTTATGTTTGATTTTTGTTGTGGGGGAGCGAATAAAGAGTTTACCCGCCACCCCTGACTTCCTCGTCCTTCTTCCGAATTACGAACTGTATTACAGTGTCAATTGCCACATATAAGAATTTGGAAAATATGAAGCTTGTGTTTTTACTAAAGCTGTTATTAGAATTCTGTGTGTTACCTGAGTTGTGAAATTGTCTGAATCGTCCCGTTGAGGTGGGACTACTTTCCGGGTGGACGAACTCCTGGTCATGCATAAGTGATGAAACTTCTGTGAGTGCAGCTCCTAACAGTTGCTTGGAATGGAAAACTAGTGTATTGCATACTGCATAGTATGTACTGTACTGCATACTAATCTTTTTAAGTACGTGAAACAGAATGCTGTATGCAACAGTGTCACATGACATCATTAGGTTGCATGTCAACTTCAGCGAGTGGATTAATTAACATTTTTAACAAACCCGTGAGTAAAAAAATGTCTGAATATGGCCAGTGCATTCAAAAAAAAAAAAAAAGAGCTAATATTACATCTGGTTATATGGAAGGTCAAGTTGAGAAGACTACATTGTGTGATACCAAGCAAAAGTAAACATGTTTATTTTAAAGTCAGCAATTTTATCCCTTAAAACTCATATTTGATAATCAAAATGACATGTTTAAATGTAAAAATAATTTCTTCCATTTTTTATTTCACTTGGTTAACTGAAGTAGTAAATGGTAAACAACAACAAGTGGCAATATTAGCTTCATTCAGCTATATATGTTAGAACCAAACTGACTGCAAAGAAAATGAAGAGCAAATCATATGGGGTCATCTACAAGTCGATGTATAAGAATTAGCCTAGGGCTGACAGTCGATTAAAAATTTTAATTAATTAATTAATTACATGATGTTTCGATTAATGAATCTAATTAAATAGGACTGTGAAAATACCAACAAAAGATTATTTAAAGCTAGTTTTGTGTTAAATGAAAAAGTACCAAGTAGACATTACAAATTGTAGCTTTAGAAAGAAATATTTTATTTGATTCAATATAAAATGCATTACACACAAACATTTAGGCTACAACGGCCTAACATAAACTATGGTACATAAAAGAAGATAATTTGAGAAACATCTCAGTATTTTTTTCATACAGTGAAAGTCATTGTAAACCAAAACAGTTTCGTTACCAAGTCTTCAAAATACCTTCTTTTATGTTCCACAAAAGAAAGGTTTGAAACGACATGAGGGTGAGTAAATTATGACAGAATTGATTTTTTTTGTGTGTACTATCCCTTTCATGTTTTTATTTTTATTATTATTTTATTTTTTTTTATGAAATGATACTCTAATTAAGAAACTAAATCTGCCAGCAGGTGGCGGTAAATGTCTTCATTCGATTCGTTCAAACGGCTGATTCATTCAGGAATGAAGTAAACGGCTCTCTTTATAAATGGGCTTTTGAATCATTGGTTCACACGATTCGTTCGAAATGCGGATTCATTCAGAAACTAAACACTGCTGTGTTGCTCGGAGATGCGAAACAATTCTGCTATGGCTTAAAAGGTCATATGTTCTCTGCAAAATTGAGCAAAAACACATGATTGTGTTTAAAATATAACACAATATCAACTTCTTATTTACTGAACTGTTGTATAAATCACATTTAAACTCATGATATTCGGGACAAAATCAGCACTCGTGTGTGATATGGTATGATATAAATATGAGACAAAAACGCATACAGGGGCAATTTTGCCCCAATATCTTGAATTTTAGGGCATAACTGCATTTATGGAGTTGTTTCCCTGCATCATATTTTTGTCAACAGTCAACTATGTGAAATGTAAGGTGACCTACAGGTCTGGGGGAGGGGCCAGTGCGTTAACTGTATTCAAATGTTTTATTTGCGTTATTTTTTCATAACTAATTCATTAAGTTAACGCGTTAAACTGACAGCCCTAATAAGAATGGTAATGCATTTTATGTATCGCTCTCTACAACACAAAGAAAATTGATATCATTAGCCTTTGGCTTGACTACGTTATCAAACAGCTAATAATGTGTTGCTAAAGTTACACAAACCATGTTCCCTTTTGCCATCCCAGACAGCAAATGATATGAAAAGCCCCACCCTGCAAGTTGACAAGATTGGTTACATGTTTGTGATGGTAGGGAACAAGGGTGGTTTTAAACCACATTTTAAGACTGTCTTTGATACACTGCTCTTTTAAGGAGAAAACGCTCTGCAATGGTTGCTATAGTCTGTGTATTACTGTAAACTAAATCCCATTCGGGTTTTTTTTACAGAGGAGTGCATCAAAAATATTATTTTTGGTAATCAACAGCAAGCAACAGACGTTGCCCTCAGACATTCCTATAAGGAAAGCCAGCATGTACAAATTTGAGTACATCTTGATTACATGTACTAGACATTACATCCGGCATGCTTTCATCACACAGCGGTCGGTGGCAGTCCTGCACCACTGTAATTTTAGAGTGCCTTCAAAAAACCTTTAAAGTAGTGTGCCTTCAACACCCCCATGGCCAAAGGTCTTTGTAAGGCTGTGCTTTAAGTGATTTCAAACGTGTGGATTTCGAGTGTCTTTTCAAGGCTGCATTGAGGTGCGTTCTCATAAGATGACTGTACTTTTAAAGTCACCATGAAATCAAAATGGACTCTATTTACTTTCTTAACATTGCACATTCTTAACATTTCTTAAAATTAAAAGTTTTACCCCAGCAGAAAAGAATATTACTTCTTTAGTGAGCAGTTTAAAATCATGGACACTAACATGAGATATCATTTAACATGAGAAAGCTAGTTCATGCATTCATGACCTCTACACTGGACTATTGAAATGCACTGCTAGGTGATTGTCCTGCATCTTCAGTAAACAAGCTACAGGTAGTCCAAAATGCAATTTGCCTTATTAAAGCTTTTTTATTCTACATATGGTGGTCACTATAAGCTGAGAGCACATGACCAACCAGATACTCCTCATTATCTTGGTAACCCTTTTGTTATCAGGTAACCTTTGTTTATGCAATGAATCAATGGTGGCTGACTGTGAATAGCACATTTCAACAATGGAATCAATACCTAAAACTTATCTATGCCACTATGGGCCAATTTTAGTCTAAGACAACCAGTGCAACATAAACTAGTGCTAGATTCTTAAAATAGCAGATCTGAATGTAAGCTTGCAGTCAATTGCAAAAATGGATAGAGGTTTAAGTGGACTAAATGATTGGAAGTCCACACCAGTGAAGAAGATCACTGAAGTTATGAAGATGAAGAAGTTGTAACATTCTGATGGGTCAAAAAGAAAAAAAAAAGAATGCCATTCCAAAAAAGAATCTTTCATCATCATTTCATCTCTGAATTGACTTTCCTTGTTGCTTGATTTTGGAATGAATTGGATAACCAAAAACCAAATAGCAATTTAAGAACTGTTTTAGCAAACACCCATGCAGATCTGGCTCTATTCTGGTACATAACGACCACTTTTCACAATCCAATCAAGTGCTTACAGATAAAATCAACTGCCATTCTACATTTTTTTCTGCTTGAATATCCTGTTTCAATCGGAAATATGGCTACTTATGGAAGTATAATGGGTTGCGAATGCCATTTCATGCTGACTTTAAGGCAAGATGCTGAAATTGTCCTCAAAAGACTCCCGCCAGTTTCCATCAGACTGTACATTATAACTGTTTCTTCAGCCAACTCTGAAATAGGGTTTATATTTTTAGATCATTTTCAGTGAACACCTTGAGTTTCAGTAATTGAGTAACTCTTTTTTGTGTTGTCATTATGCTACAGGAGAAAACGGAGGTATCAGGAAATACAAATTTTGGTCCAGAGGAACATAAAACTGCAGCTTAACTCATAACACCTCCCTGCACCTAATTATCTGGAGTACATGGTGGTCTTGGCTCACATTTTATGCTCTTTTTCCAAGTCAGCCATACACACACACATTTTCTCGCCATTTGTGTGTGTGTGCAGTTTGGTGATTATGTACTTGCCTACTTGTGCGTAAAGGAAAGCACACATACACACTCACCATCTCAGCACACAAGAATGACCTTCACAATCAATGCTGCATTAAATTAAGCTTTAATATGTACAGTCACATGGCCGGTGAGAGCAGTTTAGCATAGCAGCTTTCATTACGCCGTGAAATAATATTTGATGTTACCCTTTAATGCGAAGAGCAAGCCCTCTGTGAGTAATGAGAGAGAGAGAGAGAGAGAGAGAGAGAGAGACAGACAGAAATTGGACATACCTGAGCCTCTCTTTGACACCACCTTCAGAGTCAGAGACACAGAGACACCGCAGAGCAGGAACAGCACTGGGTTGAGAGCTGTCATCTTCCTCTCCAGCCTGACGGAGACACAGATAGAAACCTCACATGTCATACAGGCAACATACAAGCACAAGCTACCCACGTCCAGACCTGCATTTGCTTTTCTGCCAAACACAAGATTTAAAGGTGAAGTGTGTAATTTTGTCGATGTTAAAACCCAGTAGGCTGACTTCGTGAAGTGGGTAAACACGGTGACGCTGTCAAACACTGCTCTGTTTGTTTGAGCGGCCCGACATTTTAACTTCTGACTCAACCAATGGCGTGAATTTGGGGCAGGACTACTTTACTGGAACAATAGAAGAGTGTGTTTAAGAAATCTATTCGAAAACATTATTATTATTGCAGTCCCCTACTGGTTTACAGTATATTTTTTTAAATGACTGGGCAGTTTTTGAGTGATAATACTGTTGGAAAAACCCCATAGACTTACATTAAACAATACTATAGAGATTTGCTGGGCTATTTTGATCTGGGCTAGTAAGCAACCACCCAGAACACCAAAGCAACATGCTAAAAACACTCAGTATACATTACCATCCGATTAGAAATCTTTAATATAATGGTTTTTAATAAAGTATGTAAAATGGATAATTCCGATTCTTGATTATGATTGGCTGAGCCGCATTCGAAGACATTGTAAAATACTCTATAAACAAACATTTGACCTTATTACATCAGTATTACTTCGTTGCTGCTAGACATTGCTGAAGAACTTGGTGGAAAAATGGTTATTTGTTACCAATAAATTAATAGATTTTTATTGCTTTGTGTTTATTTTATGAGACCTTGCCCGGTATAACAACATCCCTTAGCTGTTCTAAAAATCACTGTAAACCATGGCTTCTTGAGGCTTGTTGCTTTAAAACACCCCTCAGTATACCTTAGCAACCACATAGTAACATACTAAAAAAACACTCAAGTATAGCAACCACCCACTCACAATTTATTCAGAAATGTACAAATCTAGTTGGTTTTACTGGCCACATAGCAACACTCAAGAGTAAATGCTGCTCAGAATACCTTAGCTGCAACAAAGCAACCTTTAATAATATGATTGAATTGATAAATATGATTTCAAAACAATAAAATTAGCCAGAATACCTTAACAACTGCCATGCACCACCCCATATATTGTATTCAGTAAACATGCAAACGATGTTTATATTGACAAATGACACTACTAATTATTTGTTATACTGACATTTATGAAAATGATACAAATTCCATTTTTGTCTTTAGTGTAGAGGTAGTACAAACCTTCAAGGAGCAGAAACCTGAAAAAAATGGCGTTTGGTGTCGTACTGTATCGCGTACCTTGTCAGTGTCGTGCGCTTTGCTTGGCCATAACATACAAATCTACTGTAGTTGTTCATACTGACTTGTTACAATACTAAAATTTCTAACTTTGTTACAGGACCTTGATATTCTACAATATTTGATACCATGGGGGGAAAAATCACCACATTAAGGCCATATAATTTGAACAGTATCCAAGTTCATTTAATTTTTATCATTTTCTTATCAACTGAAACTCTGTTGCCTCAGATTCTTCACATCATGTGAGGAGCTCTGATGGGGATTATATAGTAATAATAATAATAACAATAATAATCATCATCATCATAATCTGCATTATTATAATACAACTGCACTGTAAAATAAAAAATGAATGTTTCATGAATATATGTATGAATAATTAAAGCATATCTGAATATATTAATCAGAGCAATACATAATTTTTCATAATAGAAATGGCAAATGGCCCCCAAATATATGTATTTATAATAACTTTCTGCTCTCCATATACTTGCTTTATGTACACAGTTCCAGCAATAATGTGTAAAGTATGCAAAATTTAATTTCTCTGGAATTCAGACATTTTTGCTTTCTTACTTTCTCCATATATATGTATATGTGTGATACAAAGCTAAGAGAGATACAATCTTTAAGCATTTCTTTCTTGGTCAAATCATATTAAAGTATGACTTCTTCATATTTTATCTGATTTCTCTGCCTTCCCACGAAGCCACTCAATCACCTGCGTTCTGTGGTCATATTTGAAATCTATTTTAATCTCCGTTTGCTGTCTGTGCACAACGTCCACACAATTCTCCCACCTGAGAGGTTATAGAAGCCTGTTTTCAGAGGGCATCCAAACCATTTCCATCGGAGAATAAGCACACACTGATTGCTTTGTCCTCTCTCCTTGAATGGGTGTTTCTTAAATGTTTGAGTAATGTAGGACACCCACGATTATTAAAAAGAACTCTGGGTGTGTAACATTTTAAGAGAATTAATTAAACTCGTTAACAAAGAGGTCAGAAAAAAAAAAGATATGCAGTAATGATTTAGTGTATCATCTCCCTTTAAAGTGTAAGAACAAATGATGAGAGCTATCAGAGAGGCGAACTAGATATCTGAATGCTATGCGCAAGCCTCTGAAGTCTATTGAACCCAAATTTGACTCATATATTCATTAATAAAGAGGCACAGAGTTTGGTAACTGGATTCAAAGGCAAATATATATGGATGGTTAACAAGGAACATGAACATTTTTCAAGATTGTAGGTAAATAATACATTAAAGGATAAGGAAAATGGTATATTTTAATTGCTGTAACTGTTTTTCACCATTTTTTTTGCAGTTAATATAAATAAATACAGTGTGAAAAATACATTTCTCAAAACACAAGTACTGCATATACATGTCAACCACCCATAATCACCGCTGTTTACGGTTTTATTTGAAGTCTCCAGTTGATAAAGCACCTTAACATCATTTCAGGTTCATAATTCATTTCACAGTCCTGTCACATGACTCCCCCATGATGCACTGCTTCTGTCACTTTAACGCAGACCTCTAAATTACTCCCTGCAGCTATACGGTATTCTTGGAATTCCCTCTAAGACATGTTATATCTAATCAAATAACACCTATATTCCCTGCTTCCCGTCTTTTTTCAAATAATTAATGTAAACTTAATAAGTGTGTGCAAACCCTTCCTCTTCATCCGTAATTATCTTACAATAACATTCTACTGATGATGAATTGCATGCCAAATTCAGACACTGGAAGGCCTAAATCCCATCAGGAACAGTAGCATTTGAGAGGTTAATAGACTTTATTTTGTGTGTGTGTGTGTGTTAAAAAGGCAAAGGGGCGAAAGAGAGAGAGTGCTCTTGTGATCTCTTTAAATGGCTTATCATCCCTCTCCCACACATAATCTTAGAGGAGAGAGAAACAGAGAGAAAAAAAAATGAGAAAAGGTAGAATATAAAGATTTCACATTTTCACAGCCACCAGTTAATGCGTATGAGATCACTTATTACGGCTTTAATTAAAGGGATAGTTCACCCAAAAATGAAAATTCTGTCAACATTTACTCATCCTCATGCTGTTCCAAACCCAAACGACTATCTTTCCGCAGTGAAACATAAAAGGTACATTTTATAGGACTGTTCTGGAACAGACCCATTTAGGCAATTATTAACTGAAAATCTTGATATCCGTCCTCTGATGTATTCATCCAGGAAGCAGCAATGTCTAAATTGTGAATTGATTGTTTTTCAAGTCAGATCTCTTTAATGAATTGGCTAATCCAGTTCACAAAATGTGAATGATTCGTTCACAAATCTGACTGATATGGTCAGTTCAGCTCTCTCAATGAATCACAACAAATAATATGGAGGAGAAAATGATCAGTGAACAATGACTTCCATATGTTCCTCACACAACCTTAAGGCCTTTCCACACTGAGCGCGAAAATGCGAAACGAATATCGGATGCGATGACGCGCCGGAATAAATACATTTCTATGGATGCTTCCACATAGAAGTGAACATTCGCAACCGAAAATGCGAATGTTTTTTTTCGCACCAGTCCGACAAATCTTTTCAGTTTCGCAAAGCGAAAACACGTGCCGTCCAATAAGATTTGAGCTAGGATCATATGACCAGAGCAGCTGCTGTTGAAGGGTGAGAATGGTGGCGCCGTTTCGAAAACCAGTGAAAACAAACACCGTAGAAGAGTTAGACGCGCCGGAATAAATACATTTCTATGGATGCTTCCACATAGAAGTGAACATTCGCAACCGAAAATGCCAGACAAATCTTTTCAGTTTCGCAAAGCGAAAACACGTGCCGTCCAATAAGATTTGAGCTAGGATCATATGACCAGAGCAGCTGCTGTTGAAGGGTGAGAATGGTGGCGCCGTTTCGAAAACCAGTGAAAACAAACACCGTAGAAGAGTTATCCCGTATAAGAGAAGAGAGTGGATGCTGAGTTCTTGTTATCGTTGGTATTTGAGAACAGATTTATTCTCACATGTTCTTTATTCAGAATAACATTTCTATTAATTGCCCACTGAAATACATTTTCAAGTGTTGCTTGATGATAATTGTACTTCTAATTATATTTTAGGATGTAGCCTATTCTTGTAAGCATTATAGATAGTTTGTGTTTCTGGTGTAGAACCAAACTTTATCTTAATTTAGATGTTAAATCCATATACGAGATACATATCTGAGGAAAAAGGCATTGTTGTTCAGCGCCACCTAGCGTGCAGACGTGAATTAGCAGAAGGCGAACAATCATTTCGTGCTCGGTGTGAAAGCACCGCTCGACGATACGCCTCGCTTTTTCGCATAGCGCTCAGTGTGGAAAGGTCTTTAGTGTTTTTTTTTTTAATATGGCATATCATATGGGACATTTCTGATACTTTATAATCCATTTTAAAGCTTAAAAGTTCCAGTCCACATTCATTATAATTGCATTGAAAACAGCAACCAGTGCAAAAAACAAAGAAAGCCATACAAGCTTGGTATGTCATAAGAGTAAGTAAATAACAAAAATAAATTATGGCCAACCAGATTTCACAGAAAAATGATAATATGTTGATTTCAGATGAAACTGTACAATGTGAATCATCTGAAAATGTACATTTTTAGTAGGGGTATGAATCTTCACTGGTTTCACAATTCGATTTGATTACAATTATCATGTCAATGATTCGATTCAATTCGATATCACAATGCATCACGATGTGTTGCATTCTCAATTTTTTATATTACTCACATGGCAACATTTTCATATAAATTTTATATCACATTTATTTTATGCATTTTTATTAAATTATATAAGCAGAATCAGATTCAGAATCGTTGAAGAGAGAATCGCATTGCATCGGAGAATCAATATTTTCTCCCACCCATAATTTTTAGGGGGGAAAAAAACATTAAAAGTAACTGTAACGGGGGCGTAAGCAGATTGTAGGAAAACATATGAACAAGATCATACAAATTCATATGAATTTGCAAACAGTTCAGCAAAATGTAAAACAGTTATAAACTACCTTGAGATTTTGTTGATTATTAAGTAGTGCCTTCCCATGCAAAATTTGCTGCAATGATACTAGACTATAGTGGGTGGTTGCCAGGGTGTTGCTATGCGGTTACTGGGGTGTTCTGAGTGACATGTAGTGTCACTCAGAACACTATCCCTTAATCTAAATATATAGCTTCAACAAGATTTTTCATCCCATTTTAGCACAAAAAATAAATGAGCAAATAAGAAAAAAAGGTAAATTATACATATATTATGCATTATATAAAATACATAATTTCATTTGCTTCATTTTATGTAATTTGCTGTTTTGCATTTATATTCTCTCTATATATATTTCAGTTGCTTAGAAAAGTAACAAACATGCCTCTCCTCAACAAGCCGCATGATTCAAGGTAGTACAAACAAACAATGTGGGATGAGTTATGTGCCATATTTCCAGCCTTAGGGTTAACGCTTTTTTAAAAAGTGATGCTAGAGATGCGTGACTTAGCAAATAACACTAATCATCCCCAATCATTCAGTCACCTGTTAAATCACACAGTCACCTAATCATCTGCCAGACTGAACACTTTTAAGATCAAATCAGTCCAAATGAGCGCTGCTTTTTTCCCCACTCACAATTGGCAATTCAATCACCGTCCAGTTAGAGGCGTACACAGAAGGTCTTCCTCATTTCTCATTGCAGCTAATATCCACATACACATGTACGGTCGCTCACACACATGCACATGGACAGGCGTGTGGCGGCGGGCCCAGCTGTGAATGATTGATGTGGTGATTTTATGATTTAATCCAATTTAAACTCTCCACATCTCCAGGCCTGACAGTCAACACATTTACCATGCGGTAAATATAACAGTGCCCCTGGAGGAAGAGAGCTGCGTTATGAACAGAGATACACACATCGTTAAAAAACCCCACACACACACACACTTACGAGACAGCAGAACGAATGACTCAAGGACAACCTGAGCCACATCTATATTCAGACAGTACACATATGACGGTTCACAAGAGAGCCAAATAGACGTGTGTGCATGTGTGTGTTTGTGTTATTGTATGTGTGGGCTTGTATTTATAAAAGAATGAGGGGGGAAAAAGATAAAGACCACGCTGGTCTTTGTGGACTCCATTATTTATTGTGGCAGTTCCAGCTTTCTCGTGCCAGCCAAATATCAGAGTAGAAGTCGAACACGCTCGGGGGCATAAAGTGTGTGTGTGCGTGACTGAGTGCGAAAGCAGGAAATGAGAAACAATAAATATAGACTCAAATATGGACTCCTGAAAGATTTTTTTTATGACACTGACTTGTTAGTGCACATGTAACCTTGACTACAGGTGCTGTACCCTCACCATACATCACAGCCATGAAAAAGTCAGAGAACACTAACGGTCTTTCCGTGCCCTTAGCATGAATTGAAATTCAGAATATTGATCAGGTGTGTATGTGGTTTAAAAGGGCTTGCAGACTGTTCACACTTCACTGATCGGCCCCAGCTAACAAGGGACCCCTGAGTACTCTTCCATGCTCTGCGCTGCTGATGGTGATTAATTATTGAGTATTACTGCTCTCCTACACCACCTCCAGACACAGCACCGCTAATCCCCTCACCAGAAACACTCATTCTCAGTCAGGAGTAAAAAAAAAAAGACAAGATAATAGGTGGTCAAAAGGGCTAGCAAAGATAATGGATAGCAATGAGAGAGAAGAAAAGAGCTATGTGCAGGAAACGTAAGGTTTTCAATTTAAATTACATCTGACATGACTTTACATGATGAAAGGTGTATATATCTGCAGGGCTCCCACTCCTACTGCAGTTGTTTTTGAAGCTTGAAAAACATTGCTGATTCGACGTATTCTAGTCTGTGAGATTTGAAGGCCGCTACTCTCACACTGGCTACAGAAGAAGATAATGATATTTATAGAATGATTTTTATGCTCACTATAGAACCTTCAATGACTTTTGAGATTTAATTGACTTCCATGAATTTTACAGGCCTGGAAATCACCATTTTATAATTCTCTGGTTTTTCATGAGTGAGAACCCTGCCACTGGCAACATCATGAATGGATAAATTAGACAAATGAGATATTTATGCAAAGCCAAACTATCCTCCAATGCATGAAAAATTACAGATATGTATGAATTTATACTAGTTAACTGCATGTATAGTCGCATATATATACTCCAGTGTACTAGTTAATATACAATGTGTATAAGCCAGCATAATGTTTTTAATTCCTGAATAGTATTTTTACATTCTGACTCCAGCTAGCCATGGTCTTGATTGGAATTATATAACTTGTTAGAATTATATAAAAGAATGTTACCATTCTAGTAGAGTAGGCTGAGCTAATAAGCTTTGAAATTAAACAACAATTATGCCAAATAAATGAATTTTGAATTCATTCAGAAACAGATGCTGTTGTGACCTAAACATTTTATTTGGATATTAATTTATGTATAGGTCTACTTTTGATAAATTTGCAATAACTATGACTGATGTTTCATATATTTGTTTACATTTTAATTCCTTGGACTGTTTCTAATCACTGGTGCACATACATAAAAAGGGCTGAGGCAAGTTGTGTCACAAAAACATGACATGAGTTTTTTGTAACTGACATTTTTCTGTGAAGCACAGTTGCTTAAGAAGCGAGACATGGGGTCATAGCAATTTGTATGTTAATTAACAGTTTCAATCAATACATTCTAGTTTACTGTTTGAGTTAATATACAATTGAGAATACTATTGTTGGCTGAGCTGTTTCAGTCTCCTGCTTCTCAGACTTGTCTGCTGAAAAGACCCCAGTAATCTCACAAGTACTCCCTCTTGAGTTTCAGAAGAGGCTCTCAACGGCTTCTCAAGCAGCACGATTTGCTTAGTTACTGCAATGAAACGTCAGAGATTTCAATATGGACTCAAACTTTCTCATCTAATTCTTGCCAAATTATCTGAGCCATGTCATTCATATTAATACTATGAATAACCAACCTAATTCAAAAAAAAAAAAAACCTGTAACTGTCACAATTCGCTGGAGCATGGGCACGAAGAAACGAGGAGACGTGGAGATTTCACAAAAACGAGAGTCGTTAATAATCCAACAGGGAGTCAAAGAGCACAAGGTAGACGTTTACAACAAGTAGACCCGACAAAGGAAGACTGAACAAACAGGAACTTAAATATAAGGGATAATTACTTAACACAGGTGCACAGAATGACTAATTAACTAAACAAGGACAGGAACATGACCAAAAAAGGGAACACGGAAACAGAAACAGGGGCAAAACATAACAAAACAGGTCCATGATCCTGACATATCGTCCCCCTCCCGGAAGGTGCGTACTCGCGCCGTAGAACAACAGAGGGGGGGCACGGGTGGGAACTTGGGAGGTGGCTCAGGAGGAGTATGGACTCCCGGGAGGGGGCCGGCAGACAGAGACCAGGGAGGCGACGAAGGAGGGAGGAGCCAGGGAGGAAACAGGAGGAACTTGGAGCAGGAGGAGCCAAGCAGGACCCAGGCCACAGCCATGATAGCGACCCACAGTGGAGCCGACAGAGGAAGGAACCATGGAGGAGGAATGGCCGCTGACTCCAGGGGGCCAACCAACGGCGGCGGTGCAGGTGGTGGAGGAGCCTGAGGCGGAGACGGAGAGCCGAATCGGGGCTTAGAGGCTGGAGGCGGAATCAAGGGAATCTCCAGCCACGGCGAAGCTGGAGGATGGCAGTCCCGCGGAGCTCGCACTGCATAGATGGTGGGCTGAGGGTGAGCAGAGGGGCTGCCAGAGCAGGAGGAGGAGGTACTCCGGACGGGAGAGGGGATCCATAGAAAACACAATAGAAACAAAACACTGAGGGAAAAAACAACGGAAACAAAAACGGAGGGTAGACACACGGAGGTAACGGTTTCGATTGGGTCTTTTGTCACAATTCACTGGAGCACGGGCAAGAAGAAATGAGGAGACGTGGAGATTTCACAAAAACGAGAGTCTTTAATAATCCAACAGGGAGTCAAAGAGCACAAGGAAGACGTTTACAACAAGTAGACCCGACAAAGGAAGACTGAACAAACAGGAACTTAAATACAAGGGATAATTACTTACATGTGCACAGAATGACTAATTAACTAAACGAGGACAGGAACATGACCAAAAAAGGGAACACGGAAACAGAAACAGGGGCAAAACATAACAAAACAGGTCCATGATCCTGACAATAACAGCGTGTTACATTTTTAACACACCCAACCTCCAGTTAAATCCTAGCATTACGGCACAACTCCAAATCATACCCTCTGCCCGTGTTTTGAAATAGGTATCAAAGTACAGCAATAATTTCAGCTCCAGAAGGACATACTTGAATCTCATAGCCAAAAGGTCTGACATGTTCATAATATTCTTTGGCTAATTTTAATGAACACAGTGGTTGATCTTAATGCGTTTAGTTTGTCACGTGAAACAATTGCTTCGTTCAAAAGTTCAAAAATCACTGCAATTACAGCCTATCACGATTTAAAGACTGCAATTGATTCATTAAAAAATGATTCACGAGTTCACACTTACATATAATAAACAGAGTAAAGGCTATGCGTATTTGGCGTGCTGTCCGGGGAGAGGGCTCCGAGCTCGGTAATTCCTCCCAAACCTGGGGTACTCTCTCGAGCTGATAGGATAGATAGTGTAATTGCTGATGATGAATTGGCCGGGTTAATTATCTGAACGTGCTCCTCCCGAACTTTGTTACTAAAACATCATTTCACGAGTTCACACTTACATATAATAAACAGAATAAAGGTTATGCGTATTTGGCGTGCTGTCCGGGGAGAGGGCTCCGAGCTCGGCGGAGCGAGTACTGCTGCTGTATCTGAAAAGAAAAAGAGGCTTCTGCGGGAGTGGCCACTGCTACGGCAGTGGGAAGTAGAGATGAGTGGGAAGTAAAGATAAAAGCTCCTGCCGGAGTGGGCACTTCGGTGATATCTGAAAAGAAACTCTGGCTCCTGGGTACCGCTGTGGCATCTGAAGAGAGAAAGATGCTTTTGCGGAAGCAGGCACTGCTGTGGCAGTGGGAAGTATAGATACAGGCTCCTGCAGGAGCGGGCACTTCTGTGATATCTGAAAAGAAACTTTGGCTCCTGGGTACCGCTGTGGCATCTGAAGAGAGAATGTGGCGCGAACATGAGCATGTGGAAAAATTGAATTCCGCTTCGATAGCGCTGGCTTGGAGTTTTTTGTTGGCGCTGAGATGGGAGATGAATGAGGTGATGGTGAGCTGGGAAAAATCAGGGAAAGGCAGGTTGTAAGTGTGGTGAAAATGTTTTAAACCACTCCAAGCAGTTAAGTAGGATTGGAGGGTCCTGGGGGAGACGGCCTGGAGAATAGAACTGAGGGAGGCATCTACAAGGGTTTTTTTATTTTTTTTGCTGCGGGTGGCTTGCGGGAATATCGGCGCCAGCAGCCTGAATTCCTGGAAAGCAGAACAGGAGAGAGTGTCAGCTATTTGATTTTTTGGGTCCGGGATTGCATTTAAAATGAATTGGTTGCAAGCTGAAGTCCAAATGCGACATCTTAGAAAAGGCATTAATGCAGGGGAATTGGACCGGCCTTTATTGATGCAATGCACGGCCGCTTCGTTATCGCAATGCGCTACGATGCCGGTGGTGGACCAATCTTTCCCCCACAGGGCCACTGTGGCGACTAGAGGCTATAACTCTATATAACTCTAGATGCACGGCTGGGATGGAGCCGGGAGGCGAGATGAATGAAAAATCATCTAAAAGGTGGATGAAGTAAGGGATTGCGTAATTATTGGAGAGAATCCAGCAGATAGCCTCTGATAACATGTTGAAAATTTTTTTTGGTTTGCTATGGGAGCTGGAGGCCACTGAAAAGAAAAAGGGGTTATTAGTAATGTGAGGAAAAGACTGAGATGTGTGGGCCTGTGTTGCAGGCAGAGGCAGCCTCTAGGCCACAGGAAGTAAGCGGGGTTCGTGACATCCTGAAGAGCCTGTGTAGCCTGTGCCGCTAGCGGAGGCAGCCTCACGCTAGCGTCTGCTATGGGAGCTGGAGACCACTGAACAGAAAAATGGTTATTAGTAGCATGAGGGAGCGGAAGAGAAGTGGGCCTGTGTTACAAATGGAGGCAGCCTCACGTTTGCTTCAGCTGCTGTAGCTGTAGGCCATGGGAAGGGGGTGGGGTTTGTGACGTCCTGAAGAGCCTGTGTAGCCTGCACTGCTAGCGGAAGCAGCCTCACGCTAGCATCTGCTATGGGAGCTGGAGGTTGCTGAAAGGAAAAAAGGGGGTTAGAAGTAACAGGACGGCAGTGGTGGACGAAGTACACAAATCAAGTACTTGAGTAAAAGTACAGATACGTATAATAAAGTATTACTCCAGTAAAAGTAAAAGTACTCCTTTTTCAATTTTACTCGAGTGAAAGTACAAAAGTACTCGATTTTTTATGTACTTAAGTAAAAAAGTACTGATAGATAGATTCATTTTGCAATTTTATATAGGCTACTTAATGTAATTTTATATTAGCACATATTTTTTATAATCCTACTGCTCAAAATACCTGGGATTTTCCCAAAATAACCACTACATGGAGTCAAGATATATTTTGATATGGACTAAGTTGACGAGAGTGATGTAGTAATGTTCACTATGAAGCTTACACTGCGA